>NC_065511.1:27329381-27336244 GCF_006386435.1 Epinephelus moara | reverse complement strand
CCCATGGCTTTATCAGGTTTGTTACATTGTCCATTGCACAGGTGATTTTAAATAGGCTGCAGCTGTACTGAATCCAATCAGCAAGATGAACAGCCTGCTGAGTCCACACCTGCAGAGACCTTTTACATTTCCTCTTCTCTTTCGCCTTCAAACAAGTAAACGGAAGTAAACGGCGGTAAACGGCGAGAACTGCTAGCGACCAATCACAGTCGACGTTTAACCCCGCCCAGATTCGACTTTCAACCAATCACAATCGATGTTTAACCCCGCCCAAATTCGACTTTCAACCAATCACAATCGATGTTTAACTCCGCCCCTAAGCCCGCCCCTAACTGCAGGCTGCAGACGGGTACGTCTCAATTTGACATTTGCAATTTTAAAAAATTCAATGTCCTAATTATCAAATAAAGTACATTACACAATTTAAAAAATTAAACTTTACTCATCTGTTACTGTAAATCCATTTTTCCAGATTATAAAATGACAGAATAAGACGTTTTTCAGACAGTTCTTGTGGGGAGTTGATGGGGCTGAACCATGTGAGGAGGGCCCCAAAAAGGGACTGAACATGGGCTCCAGAGAGTAAAGTTACATTATTAACAGTTAAACAGTTAAAAACGAAGGGTGCTCAAAGTGCAAAAAGACAATTTTAAAAAAGTGAATGAAAACACCCCAAAATTAGACTTGTTTGTTGCCCTAAGTAGGCGCAGTTTCACAGCAGCCCAAGACTTAAGATACTGTATCATAATTGAGGATGTACTGAGTGACTGCAAACGGCCAAAAATGGGTTTATTACTTAGAGTCAACACGGCCTCATGGAGGGTTAAGTATTAAGCAACACAAAGACTTGGTATTGGGATGTGTGCAGATGTGAAGCCCTGATTATATCTGACTATATTTATCTATCTTTCCTCTGTGTTTGACTGTTAGTTTAATGTTTTTAATGTATGTGGTCTATTTGAGGGTGACAGGTCTGCTCAGCTGATTTATGTACAACAGCAAACTGATATGAAACTGATGTACCATGAGAGTTCATGTAAAATGGAGTTTGAAACATGAACAGGATTTGAGTAGGCTACTCTGTCATAATTAAAACAAAACCTGGAACAAACTGATACATGGGTCTGATCACATTGTAATAAATGGGAATCACATCTAACAGGATGTGAGTGTTTCTGTGACCAGACATTGAAGGCAGCTGGAAGCTATCTGATGTGACTGTGTGTTTTTGTCACCACCCCCTGATCCCGTCCACTGCTCAGATGAGGCACAGTTAATATCCAACAAGCCTGAAGTCACCTTCAGTTGTGTTCAGAGTTTTTCCTCCAACGACGCACAGACTCACCCGAGATGGAGTCAGCTAAGGCTTTGGTGAATCAGCTGGGCTGGCCTCATATGCATCACTTGTTTGCTCTACTTTGTCTTGTTACCATTGCCTTTAAAGTTACAGTCTTGTACCTCCAAAGAAGAGATATGCTCCACAACTTCAAAGCTTTTCCAGGACCACCGGCACACTGGCTTTTTGGACATGTTAAAGAGGTAATTCAGTCACGAGCGCTCAGTAGTGCAACTTTCTGTAACTGATATATAACAATGATGATATTTTCATTTTTATTGCACTTTTCAAAACAGAATTACAAAGTGTTTTACAGTAATAGAAGATATTTCAGCACACTTAATGTCAGATCTATGAAGTATTTCACTGTTTTTCCTCAGAGTATACAGGATTCATCAATGGACAGGAGTTAAAATAACCAATACCATTCTAATCATTGGCAGTATTGCACATTTTTTTAATTCACTGTGCCTCACAATACTCCATTCAGTAGCCTAGGGAGAGCGGGGTCGGTTGGGACATTTTTGTTTTGACACAAAATAACTTTCAATTAGGGATGGGTGATATGGCCCTAAAATAATATCACAATATTTAAGGGTATTTTTGTGATAACAATATTCTTGACGATATGACAAATTAGTAAAAAAGATTTTTTTTTTTTTTTAAATTTACATGTTAGCCTAACAGTTCACCTTTAAATATTCAGTAAAAAATAAACAAAAATTATCTCTCATTTCTTTCGTTTGTAAACAACAACAGTGACTCAGAGTGATATTCAGACTGTGTATACAATAGTAGTAGAAAAATCAAACAAAATCTACCACAGATTACACATGTAAACAGCTCCCAAATACATAAAATGTACCCTGGCATCTATATATATAAATCAACAGGTGATTTCCTTCTTTTAGCAAAATCCTAAATGATTGTGTTGGTTTTTTTTTTCCACCTGGACCTTTATGCTCTGCCATTTCTCCTCTAATCATCAGGCTGTAACCTGTGACTGGACGTTATGTTACCAAAACTATCGCACATTTACATATATGTATTTTTTTGTCGAGCCGCGAGCATCACATAGATTTTAATTACCAAAGGTTTAATCACTTGAGGCACCGACACCTGTGCGTGCACGGCGAGAAAGGAATGGGAGAAACGCTGTGCTGTGGCCAGCGAAGTCACTAAATGAGTTCCCCCTGTAGGATGGGTAACTTGCGGTAACTCGCTATAAGAGTCTGAGAAGCCCGGGGCTGTTCATAAAACATTCAGAGAGTAGAATTTGTGGGTCAAAGGTCAAGGTCACTGTGACCTCATCCGTTGCATTCTTGTGAATGCAATATCTCAAGAATGCCTGGAGTTAATTTCTTCAAATTTGTCACAAACATCCACTTGGACTTAAGAATGAACTGATTAGAATTTGGTAGTCAGAGGTCAAGGTTGCTGTGACCTTGCATCATCTTATTCTTGTGAATGCAATATCTCACAAACAGCTTGAGTGAATTTCTTCAAATTTGGAACAAAAGTCCCTTTGTACTGAAGCATAGACTGATTAGAATTTGGTGGTCAAAAATCAAAGGTCAATGTCACTGTGACCTTGTCTGTCTCATTCTCACGAACACAATATCTCAAGAACAGCTTTAGGGAAATTCTTCAAATTTGGTACAAACCTCGACTTTGAGTCAAGGATTAATTGAGTAGAACTTGGTGGTCAAAGGTCAAGGTCACTGTGACCTCATCTGTTGCATTCTTGTGAACGCAATATCTCAAAAATGCCTGGAGTTAATGTCTTCAAATTTGGCACAAACATACACTTGGACTGTAGACTGAACTGATTAGAATTTGGTGGTCAGAGGTCAAGGTTGCTGTGACTTTGCAACATCTAATTCTCTTGAACTCGATATCTCATGAACGGCTTCTGAGAATTTCTTCAAATCTAGTACGAATGTCCACTTGGACTCAACAATGAACCAAATAGTTTTTGGTGGTCATAGGTGAAAGGTCAAGGTCACTGTGACCTTGTCTGTCTCATTCTTGCGATATCTCACATTAAGCTTGAGGGAATTTCTTCAAATTTGGCCCAAACATTGACTTTGAGTCAAGGATTAACAGATTAGAATTCAGTGGTAAAAGGTCAAGGTCACTGTGACTTCGTCCATTGCATTCTTGTGAACGTAATATCTCAAATATCTCAAGAATGCCGGGAGGGAATTTCTTCAAATTTGGCACAAACGTCCACCTACACTTAATAATGAACTGATTAGAATTTGGTGGTCAAAAGTCACCATGTCCCACAAAACCTGTTTTTGGCCATAACTCAAGAATTCTTATGCTAATTATGACAAAATTTCACACAAATGTCTAATAGGATAAAATG
Organism: Epinephelus moara; assembly: GCF_006386435.1. NCBI lineage: Eukaryota > Metazoa > Chordata > Actinopteri > Perciformes > Serranidae > Epinephelus > Epinephelus moara. The sequence continues at coordinate 27,332,537 of NC_065511.1, read as the reverse complement.
ATGAAGTGATGACATTTTATATCCAAACGGTCAAAGGTCAATTTCACTGTGACATCAAACGTTCTGAACAAACACTTGGCTGGCTATTATTCACCATGATATCTCAGGAGCGATGAATGTAAACGGTAACTGCAACATGACTGGTTGTAACTGAGTATTTTTTTATGTTGTTTCTCTACTTTTGCACATTAACAACATGTGGTTAGTAAACATCAGTTCAGTCGGTAACAAATTGTTCTCCGAGGTTACAGGAATGAAACATGTGGTTAACCTTTTTCATTGTTTTTTCAGTTCAAAGAAGATGGAAAAGATCTGGATAGGATTGTGGGATGGGGAAGGCAGTACTCTTACACTGTCCCAGTGTGGAGTGGTCCCAGTGTTTGTTTCCTCAACATTCAACATCCAGATTATGTGAAGACCGTATATGCAACAACAGGTGTGGAGCCATGATTATAACAGTATGGTCAATTCAGTGCTTTTCATTATCTCCTATAGGACCACTGGCTCCATTTTACAACCAAAAGTCAATATAACAATATTTTTATTGATTTTTTTGTCTCCTTACAGAGGCAAAAGATGAATTGGGATATAAGTTTATTGAGTCTTGGATTGGTAAGACTGATTTGTCCTTCTCCTACAACATATTTTGTCTTATTACAGAGATGTTTTACTGACTGACACACATACTGTCTGTCTTCAGGTAAAGGTTTATTGGTGTCAAAGGGTGAAAGGTGGTTTTGGAACAGAAGGCTCTTGACCCCAGGTTTCCATTATGATGTTTTGAAACCATACACTAAACTGATGGCAGACTCTGTTAAAACTATGTTGGTATGTATATGACAGTTTAGACGTGTGAATCACAATTACAGTGAATTATCAAAGACCATAATGGTGAAGTAATGTTAAGAACAAAAAGGCTTTTAGGCCGTCTAGATGACAAATGTTGTGTCAAAGTTGATTGAGTTTTTCCATCTCCTGCAGAGATGTAACTTCTGTTCTCTCACTGTTGCCAGGACAAATGGGAAAGTTATGCAAACACTGGCGAGTCCTTTGAATTGTTCAAACATGTGAGCCTTATGTCACTGGACACCGTCTTAAAGTGTGCTTTCAGCTACAGCAGCAACTGTCAGACCAAGGGGTGAGTCAGTACAAACTTTTTCATGCCATTCACAAGTTCAGAACTGTGCTTTCAGTTGTGTAAAGCTTTAGCTGTCTGGGAAACTCAGTTTTTAATGTTTGCCTATGTTCTCATTTCAGTGGAAGTAATGCATACATCAAGGCAGTTTATGAGCTCAGTTATTTGATTAACCTGCGGTTCAGGACATTTCTATACCACAGCGGCCTGATTTTCTACCTTAGCCCACATGGCTTCAGATACAGAAAAGCATGCAGAGTGGCTCATGATCATACAGGTAAGATCTTCACACATACTTTGATTAATGACAATATGAAACTATTGCTACTATCAGTTTAACTGAATTTGATCAGTGTGCATTATGTGTAACCCATACACTAAACTTTGGCTTAGGTGGATCTTGTCTTTTGAAGAGGTGGTCATAAGAAAGAGGAAAGAAGAACTAAAGGAGGAGAAGGAGCTGGAACACATACAGGCCAAAAGAAACTTGGACTTTCTGGACATCCTTCTCTTAGCAAGAGTATGTTGTGTGATTTCAGATTCAGTTTACTGATTTATGGAGTTAGACATTCTCACTTTTGCTCATTGTTGTGACAATGGTAACAAGTCACAAACATTTAAGGCCCAGACACACCAAACCGACAGCAAAGAACAAGGGATGGCAAAGGTTGACTGCTGTGCTGCGTCACGTCACCTGTGTCTCAGCCAAAATGTTGCACTTGAACAGACTGCAACGACTACAGCCAACAGCCGACTAGGACATGGGTTGTGCCCCCGCGTAAGAGGAAGTAATTCTTAATGACAGTGAGCAGTGGTGATTCATGACGCTAGCTAGCCAGTTAGCATATTATTAACACAACCCAATGTAAAAAAAAAAAAAGAAAAAAAAAAGGACATTGACAATGGCGAACGACAGCAAAAAAAATTACAAACCGTTTCTGCTGAAGAGCTCAATGGCTAAGAAAAAAAGGATTATTTGATAGAACAAGTTTGTCTCAATCTCACACTTCCTTGACTTTAGCTGTTTGTTTACATCCTCATTTCCGTTTCTCTTCTCGTGAGCTGAACTGCAAATGGGATTGTCAGAGTGATTTCACCAATGTCTCAGTCGAAGATGCAGTTGTGTACAAACTGTCAAAACATAAAGTGAAAAAGTCCTGTATAGAGAAAATAATTTAAAAATGGCAAGAATAACAGTTTAACATTTAAACCATAAACAGCCTTCAAGTAGCAGCAATCAAACAGCAAACAGATGTACAGCCATCAAGGCATACAGCACTTTAAGCTCAGAGTAACTGTGCAGCCAGGGTTTAAAACAGCACACTATACATAAGACAACAGGGACAACCACACCAACATGTATTATAATAAAAAAGGACAAAGACCCAGTGCAATGTGGATTGGGCAGCAGACCAAGGCGGGGGCCTTGGCGGTCCGATCCTCGGTTACAAAAGTTGGCTCTTGGGACATGGAATGTCACCTCTCTGGCGGGGAAGGAGCCGGAGCTTGTGGAAGAGGTTGAGCGCTACCGGCTAGATATAGTCGGCCTCACCTCGACACATAGTTCCGGCTCTGGAACCCTAGTCCTTGAGAGGGGTTGGACTCTCTCCTTCGCTGGAGTTGCTCCAGGTGAGAGGCGGAGGGCCGGGGTGGGCTTTCTGATAGCCCCCAGACTCTCTGCCTGTACGTTGGGGTTTACCCCGGCAGACGAAAGGGTTGCTTCCCTGCGCCTTCGGGTCAGGGAACGGGTCCTGACTGTTGTTTGTGCTTATGCGCCGAACAACAGTTCAGAGTACCCACCCTTTTTGGAGTCCCTGGGACGGGTGCTGGACAGTGCCCCGACCAGGGACTCCATTGTTCTGCTGGGGGACTTCAACGCTCACGTGGGCAATGACAGTGGGACCTGGAGGGGCGTGATTGGGAGGAACGGCCTGCCCGATCTGAACCCGAGTGGTGTTCAGTTATTGGACTTCTGTGCGGGTCGCAGTTTGGCCATAACTAACACCATGTTCAAACATAAG
>NC_065511.1:27287030-27327243 GCF_006386435.1 Epinephelus moara | reverse complement strand
GGAGGAGACCTCGGGGCCGCCCCAGAACACGCTGGAGGGACTACATCACCCGGCTGGCCTGGGAACGCCTCGGGGTTCCCGCGGAAGAGCTGACGGAAGTGGCTGGGGAGAGGACTGTCTGGGCTTCTTTGCTGAGGCTGCTGCCCCCGCGACCCGGACCCGGATAAGCGGAGGACGACGAGTACGAGTACGAGACCATAAAGACAATAAAAACAATGTTGTATCAAATAAAAAAATAAAAAAACAAGACTATAAAAGAGATAATTTGACATAATATCCAAGTGGCAAAATCCCAGTGCAATAGGAAACATGCATGTTTGGCATTTCAATGAACACTGATACAAAGGCAATAGNTGCTGAGGCTGCTGCCCCCGCGACCCGGACCCGGATAAGCGGAGGACGACGAGTACGAGTACGAGACCATAAAGACAATAAAAACAATGTTGTATCAAATAAAAAAATAAAAAAACAAGACTATAAAAGAGATAATTTGACATAATATCCAAGTGGCAAAATCCCAGTGCAATAGGAAACATGCATGTTTGGCATTTCAATGAACACTGATACAAAGGCAATAGTCAGGCTCTCTTGAGTTATTCTCAGTAAGACACAATAACCTAATACCCAATAACACCTCTGTAACTCAGGTACAGCATGGTGTATCATTGCTGCTTCCAACTCCAAAATACAATCTGTTGTGTGAATTTTTTTTTTTTTTTTAGATTTTTTTTTGGGGCTTTTTGCCTTTAATGGACGGATGGATTGAAATGGGCTGAGAGAGAGAGAGTGGGGATTGACATGCAGCAAAGGGTTGCAAGCTAGAGACGAACCTGCGACCGCTGCAGCCCCATGTACAAAGGCAACTCAAAAAAGCAAAATGCCAACAACATGCCTAACCACACCCACATTTAGGACCTACATGCCCATGAACTCAGAATTGGGCAAAAGTACCTGAACAACATGGACACTGGCTGTGAAAATGACAACTACACTGGTCTGAAATTAGCAGTGACAATTGTAATGCACTATGCGCCAAGTGTAAGATGGGGCCAATATCTCTTACCTTCTTTTATTATGCTCCTTTATTGTGGTTTTAAAATATTGTATGTATTACAAATCAGCCTTGAGCAACACACAGCACAAATAATCCTTTGACCTACATGTTTTGATTGGTAAAACACTGTGTCTTATACTCACATAGATTAAGTATTGGTGTATTTGTATCTATATACTTTGTTGTACAGTCACTGCATAATCCTAAACCCAAACATCTTTTTTTCTTATTTGTAGGTTGTCACATTGGAATAAATGTGTATGCGATTCACAGAAATGAAACTGTCTGGGAAAACCCTGATGTAAGTCAAGATGATTTTATTCTAAGCAGATGTTTTTGATATGAAAGCTCACCTATCACCTGCTTACTACATGGTGCACATGAATCAAAGATTAACCCTCCTCAGGTATAGGAAACATGTTCCTGCAGTGTTGGTACATGTATAACCATCCATGTGTGTCTGACTGTGGATGGCGGAAGCGTTGAATGAATTTGTGGAGTTTGTTAATTGCAGCATTGGCTGTTAGCAGTTAGCTCCGCTTATTAGCCGCTGAATGGCAGCAGAGCAAGCAGCCACCAGCCATCAGACTTCACACGATTACTGTAATTTCAGATACTGTGCGTCCCTGTGCTGACACGGCATTTACAGCATCACAAATGTTGTGCCATTTCTGTTTTTTTGTTTTGTTTTGTCTTTTTTTTTTAAATTTATTTTACTAGGCATGATGTTTTTGGGTTGTCCGTTCATCCGTTCATCTGTCCATCCATCGTAGTATTGTGAACACAATATCTCAAGAATTCCATGAAGAATTTTTTTAGAATTTGGCACAAAGGTCCAGTTTTATTCAAGGATGAAGTGATTAGCATTTGGTTGGCAAATGTCAATCAATCAGTCATTCTTTATTTATAGAGCACTTTTCATACAATAAAATGTAGCACAAAGTGCTTTACGTGTTAAAAGCAGAGCCCCCCCATCCCCAACAGATCCCCTCACCTCCCTCACCCCCCATCCTGATGTAATTTTTTTTTAAAAAGGAAGAAAAATGGAAAGAAAAAATAAATAAATAATAAGATAAAGGTCAGGGTCACTGTGACCTTGTGTCAGTTTCATTCTCATGAATTCAGATTCAGATTCAGACAACTTTATCGGTCCCCGAAAGGCAATTCATTTGCAGCATATCCGTGTCTACATTCATAACCAGCCAACATTCAGCCATTACAGATGTAATGGATGTGGTATAATGGATAATGGATGGATAATGAATGTGGTATCTCAAGAAGGCTTTAAGGGAGTTTTCTCAAATTTGGCATAAATGTCCATTTGGACTCAAGAATGAGCTGATTAGAATTTGGTTGTCGAAGATCAAAGGTCACTGTGACCTCCCAAAACATGTTTTTGGCCATAACTGAAGAATTTATATGCTATTTATGACAAAATTTCACACAAATGTCTAATAAGATGAAGTGATGACATTTTATATCCACAATGTCAAAGGTCACATTGTCGTGTTCACTTAAATTCAACCCAAATGAGCCATTTTCTCTATCAAACTGGGAATGACTGGCATAAAAGCTGACTTAATGTCTTTGACACAAGTCAAAGTTGCCCTGACATTGTCTTCATTATGTTTTAAGCAGACAATAACCTAAGGTATACTGGGGGATGAGGACCACTGTATCTCGCCATTTTTTGACATCATTGTCTTGGTTGGAGCAATAGGAAAATCTATTTCCTCATCTGATGGCTCAGAATCCAAATTGTCATTATCAGAATGCATCTCAAGATGGTCTTCATCTTCAGACACATCTGCCTCTGTTTCACTGTTGTGATCATAAATATGTTCCAAAGCCTCAGTGGCTGTCGTCCTTTTGCTTCTGTTGCTCATTTTGTCAAGCTCTGACAGTGAGCACACTGAATGTCGCTGCAGAGTGTTACGTTGGTAGAACTCCCATGCAGAGACTCGCAGGATATAAAAAGTTCCTGTCAAAGTCATAGTAATATCGGATATCCGCACTTTATTGCACTTTACAGTTGAGGTAGGGGGAGAAGGGTTTGTGTGTGTGTGTGCTCCTTGACTTTAGGGAAGTGATCAAGAGTTTGGTTGTGATGTTAGTATACCCAGCATCAATTCAGCCTTGAAGCCACGCCCCCGCTGATGCACAAAGCATTGTTTTCCCGTTTATTCAAATATTATTAATAGTGAACGAGTTGCATGTCCCCTGCACCAAATCCAACACTGCATGCCCTTGAATCTCCAGCAACACACCTGCCAAACATGCTTTCAGACTGCCCTGTTAATACAGGTTCAATTCAATTCAATTTTATTTATAAAACCCAATTTCACAAATCACAATTTGCCTCAGAGGGCTTAACAGCATACGACATCCCTCTGTCCTTTGGACCCTCACAGCCGATAAGGAAAAACTCCTCAAAAAAACCCACTCAATGGTGGGAAAAAAAACCCTCCCGTTGTGTGTGGCAAGCAGGAGAGCAAAGTTTCTTGACCGCAGTGGAAGTGTTTTTGAGGGTTTAATGCCAACAAATTCTGACTGAAGCGGAATATTTCTTTGGATAAAAACATCCTGTGCATTTTGGAAATGATTACATCTACGTATATTTTCAATAAATCTTGACTTTGTTTTTTTTTTTACTTTTTAATGCTGGAGTTACTGGAAATGTTCGGATCATGCAAGAAGCAACCAATCCAGCCACCACTGAAATTTTAATTCTACAAATAATATAACAGCACTAATAATAGTGTCGCTGCAAGAGATACCAATTTAAGAATAAACATGCAAAAAAGAGTAAGGAAGAGTTGGAATCTCAAAGTTATGAATGAAGCTTCAAACTATCACCACATCTTTTTGTCCATATTATGTCAGTTGACATTCAACAATAATGATAATTCAGTCAGGAACTCCCTCGTCATAGATTGAACAATTTATTGCAACAAATAGAAATACAGTTATTCTTGGCGCTGATGGCTCCACTCTGAAGTTGCTCCCTGGATCAGACAAGCAGCATGCTAAAGCAATACAGGGAGCGCAATGCAGAACCCCCCCCCTAACAACCCTTGTTTTTTCCATCTGAGTGCAAAGGATGAAATATCACTGCTCTGACATGCTGCTGCCCTCTTGTGCTCTTGATTGAAAGTACACTTTTGCTCTTTTCCTCTCTCAGAAATTGCATCGGGCAGAAATTTGCCATGAATGTGCTGAAAGTGATGACAGCCCTGACACTGAGGAGGTACCATCTGATCGAGGACCCCACTCAGAAACCCAAGCTGATTCACAGATTTACACTCCACTCATCCAATGGCATCCACATCAAGATCAAACCTGTAGACCCACAAGAGTAAGAGGAAATTACAGTAGGAGAGGGTATAAACCTAGAAAATACATTGATCTGTCAGGGAAATTTGTCAGGAGTTCACATTTCTTCGTTTCTTATAGGGCTCAAAAGGGTAAACGTAGCAAAGGTGGAAAAACTGCAATGCATTGTGGGCTTTGCGGGCAATTGGAAAGTTGTTTATGTTTCGCGACGCTACGCTTGTGTTCTGTTGTTGTTTTAGCATTTTAAAAGTAACTGTATCATTTGAAAATGGTGCAGACTTGCTGTGTCATTAACTGCCACAATCGTTCTCAAGATCGCTACAGGAAGAAGATCGATGGGCTGAAATAGAACTAGGGACAAATCTAACACAGCTGTGCAGTCAGGACTTTTAATCCCGTTTTTTAAAAAAAGAAAACAAAAGTACACATCTTGATGTCACTAAAAACATTGTTTCTCAGTTGTCTCCACAGGAGTAAACTTGTCCTAAATTGTGATTAAGAAGTGAAAGTAAAAAATAAAGATAAACACCATGTTGTGCCCACCCATGTATGACAATGGAGAGTTAGAGATTTATGATGTGAAAATGCCCTAATTCTGGAATAACCGAGAAACCAATACATATTTACCACATAAATGAAGAGTGGAATTTAGGCTTCAAAATATTTTTTGTTTGAAATAAATTGGTCCAGCAGACACCAAGATATGTTAGTCAGAACCTGAGCAAGCAAACAGGCAGCACCACACGGAGGTGGGACACAGTGAGGCTTGTAAAGTTTACATACCTCTGAAATGACGACGGTCTTCTCTTTAAGGCGTAAATTTCGGAGGTCCTGCACCCACCCAAAGTTTGCTTGCCCACGAGTCCTTAAAGATTTGCCCAGTCCATTTAAATCTCTCGCTTCACGTCTCTCTCCCGGCCCAACGCAATGTAAACAGAACAATTTGCCCGTAAAAATGGCGCTGGTTACACACAATGCATTGCGAAGTCACATGCCCTTTTGAGCCCTATATTTCCAATAAAACCCTTACAGTGTAAAATCACAAGCAGGTAATTGTAGTACAGTATTTCATTTAGTGGCTGAGTATGTTTTTGATTAAATTAATTGCTGAAAAAGAAGTTGTATATGTATTTTAGAGTCATTTTCTCAAACTGTAACAGTTTTTAATGAGATATTTTATATGTGAAAAAGGAATAGGAGGACAACTGTACAAAATCAGGACCAATCAGAACTTGGATCTCATCTGTGACGTGATGTCTGCTGAACTCACCCTCCACTCTGGATGGTAGCAAGTGTTTACACTGCAGGAGAAACATGTTTTTATTTTTGTTTTTATTTCCTCAAAACCAAGAAAAACTGCATTCAAAAGGAAAAACATTGACACCTGGTGGGCAAAGTATAAAAGTGTGTGTGGGGGTGGAAACTTAAAAAGTAACTAAACCCCCAAACCACTTTTTTTTCCAGTTGAAAAGCAATGTATATGAGTATTTAGTAGTGTTGTTGACTGATTCAGGTCTAAATCTTCACATTTGAGTGTAAAATATTTGTATTCTACATATTGTGTTAAAATATGCATAGTGACCGCCCTCTACAGGTTGATACCTGGCTATTGTAATTGAATTTTGCTATGTGCTGGTGCCAAGTGAAGTATATATGGAGGCAGCTCTTGTCTGCAGAGGAAAATATGGCACATTAATTGCCTTCTGGACACCTATTTCTGCACCTCTGGTCCTAAACATACAGAATAACACCATTTTACACCAGAAATTTGATGTTAAAAACTGCAGCACTATGTTAATCATGACACAAGGTGGCTCGCTGTTTTTCAAATAAAAAACATCTACAAAACTTATATTAGTGGTCAAAACAAAATTAAATTAATTGGAGGGAGTCATCTCCATGGCAGTGGCTGCTGAGGCTCATGGGTACTGTAGTACTTTAAAAAGAAACTTTATTTCTGTTTCATTTACAGTGTAGAAAAACATCAGCAGAGCACAGGAGGAATTCAATCTTTTTTACTGTAAGAAACAGAAATTCATTTTTTTGAATGGTTTTTATTCCTTTTATTGTACAGAATGATAAGTCTGATGCAAATAAAAACAAAAACAGGACGTTGCACATATTTAAAAACAAATATAGACACGGCAGGTCAGTACAACCACACTGAGCTGATGAACCATCAATGTATGACCAATAAGTCATAACAACTTCTGTCTTAAATTTACTCCAACTTAACATACTGAGTTATTGAATTTCAACTTAACTGTATGAGTTGTCATTATTTCAAATGAGTAAATGTAAATTTCAATGTGCCAAAATAACATAAATGCATGAGTTGTAATTATGGGTACATGTTTTTTAGGGCTGTCAATGAATTAAAATATTTAATCACAATTAATTGCATGACTGTCCATAGTTAATTTGTGATTAATCACATATTAATCACAATTTTTTATCTGTTATAAATGCACCTTAAAGGGATATTTTTCAAGTTTTTAATGTTCTTATCAACATGGGAGTGGACAAATATGCTTGCTTTATGCAAATGTATGTTTATTATTATTGAAACAATCCAAACAATGACAAATACAGTCCAGAATATTCTCTAGAATAACCTCAAAGGTACTGCATGCTCAAAAAATATGCTGAAAGCATACCATGCAAAACTCAAGTCTGACAAGTAACAACAGATGGACATACTGACCTGAATCTAACATTACTTCGTAATACTAACACAGTGTCGTGTCCAACTTGTCACTTGTAAATAAATATCCCATTTTTTCTTTAAGCAGCTCAACCTCATGCATCACATTAACATGTACATTGGTCAGTTAAATTTTTCATCATTTAAAGATCATTTCTGGGATCATTCACACTTAAAGCAAATAATCTCATACAATGTAATTGTGTCTATAACGTTACATGGGAAAATAAATGCTCACAAAAACATCCCCTTCTACAGAGTGGGATCAAGACAGGGTGATACAAAGAAGGAATTACGGAAAATAAAGTGTGCATGTAACAGTGGGGAGTGTGAAACAGAGCTAGGACTCTGGTATATAGTGCAGTTAGGCTATAGTTTGTACTTCCATTTCTTTGGATAAAACAGTCTATACTTCTATCTCTTTGCTCTTCTATTGCAATCAGCAGAGGCTGAGCAGCCCAGCATCCTTCCTCCTCATTTATTTCCTGACAAAATGAACATAGAAACACCACAAATGAAAAGAACTACAACATACAGTAAATGGGTTGTTCCCATTACTTCTGTGTCTTTGCACTTAGCCAGTTGCCCAAACAGACAAGCCTGTTTACATTTTTGGACGACAGGGCAGCTCGCTTCTTCTGAACAACATGCCCAAACAGTGAAAATAACCCCACACATGGTACGGATGTGGCAAGTGTTGCCAGGTACTTGTGTGCAAGGCAGGCCATCTGGCTGTGTGCCCCATCATGTTTGGACCACACCGGCTGGGGACAGTCCTCCATGCCAATAATGGGCTCTGCCCTGCATTTCTCAATACAGTCCTCCTCTTTATCAGACAAAGACACTGGGGCAAGCATGAGAGCTGGTCTTTTCATAGGTGGCTCAGACGTCTCTGGATGTTCTGGCTGTGCAGACCTCACCCTGTCTCTGAGCAAGGCACTGACCAAACGCCACACCTCATGTCTGTCAGGTTTGCTAATAGCAATGTAAATGTCACAATATAACACATTTACTGGACATCTATTCATTTATTTTATTCTGTAAAATACAAAATATATTTTGGTTCTCACACACTGCCCGCCCACGTGTTCATCTTTACCTGTGCCCTACACAGCTTTTGCGGGTTACCCATCAGGTACCCGTGGATACCTGACCCCATGCAGGACTCTGGAATGGAGATGTTCAGTGCACATTATGTCCCGGAACTTGTAGGAAGGAAAAAACAAGATAGCAGTCATTTCAGTCCTGGACCCAACTGCACACAAAATAGTTACAGTCCACCGGTGACTTGGATGGTCAGTACAAATGACAGTTGAACAAAAAACCTCCAAAAGGCTCCAACACCTCAAACACATCAGAGAGGTCACCTTGAGTGGCTGGGGGCCTGGCTCTGTGACCCTCAGTGGCTCCTTCCTAGCGTTTCAATTGACTCATAGCGCCACCTGCTGGAGGTAGAATTAAGATTGTGCCAAAAGTCACGTGATATTTTTTGTCTTAGTACAATATATTTGTTTGTACATGCTGTGTTTGTTTCTGAAACATGATGTATCAGAAAAATATGTATTTGTTTGATAGGTGTGTTTTGTATTTGTAAAACAATATGCATTAGTTCGTTAATTATGTTTTGTATTTGTCACCCACACTGTGTTTGTTAGTGAATCACAGGGCAATTGTAAAGCGTAATCTGTTAAGTTTTGCCAGGATATTAGCTCCATAGAAACTGACTGTTTTTGTCACCGCCCCCTGATACTGCAGCCTTATCTCATTAACCTTGCAGAGGAGCCGCAGTTCATCTTCAACAAGCCTGAAGTCACCTTCAGTTGCGTTCAGAGTTTTTCCTCCAGCGACGCACAGACTCACCTGAGATGGAGTCAGCTGAAGCTTTCGTGAAATCTCAGTTTGGCTGGCCTCAAATGCATCACTTGTTTGCGCTAATCTGTCTCGTTGCTGTCGTCTATAAAGTAACCATCCTGTACCTTCAAAGAAGACATGCGCTTCTAGGCACTGAAGATTTTCCAGGACCACCGGCACACTGGCTTTTTGGACATGGTAGAGATGTAAGTCAGTCACGAGCACTCAGTAACGTGCAACTTTGTGCAACTGTTATATAACAGCATCTTTCAAAACAGAATTACAAAGCTAAATAGTTATAGAAGATATTTCAGCACACTTTATGTTAGAGTATACAGGATTCATCAATGGACAGGCAGGTTTAAATAAGCAATCCCATTCTAATCACTGGCAGTATGCAAATGTTTTGCTATATTCACTGTGTTTCACCCCATTTTTGTATCTTATAAGAAGTTTTGTTTCCATTTGTATGCCTCATAGTACTCCATTCAGTAGGGGAGAGCGGGGTCGGTTGGGACATTTTTGTACTGACACAAAATAACTTTAATTTCTCACAAATGACTTGAACAGTGATAACAAGTGGATCCCTGAACATATAGAGATGTTTGCTAAAAATGTATCAAGTTTTTCAGAGCCCAACCCAAGCGTGAAAGGCGTGATTTTGTTAAATGTACAATGAGTGCATTTTCCTAAAATTCTGCCCCTCCAGGACGGTTAGGACACCTTGTTCTGGGATGGAGAAAAAATGTTCCTTGGTCATATATTTCTTTGAGAAAAAGAAAACATTTGTAAAATTATTATATTTTCACAGGCCTAAATTACTGATATATGGAATTCCAAGTCCTCTGAGTCTTCATTTCAGTGGTACCTATCAGCTCAATGTGGACTTTGAAATGTACACCAAATGGAGTTCATGCTTTGTTTTTTACATGGCCTATTGATTCAGTTTAACAATCTAAGTCTCTTAACAGATTTAGATTGAATCAGTGACTTGACAGTGGGTCTTGTTCAATAACGAAAATCCTTTGCCTCTGAGTTAAAAATGTAGTCACATGCTGTAGATTTCAAAACTGTAAATAGTCAGACGGTCTCCACTTTGATGCTGAAAATGAAGAGGGTGTTGCTGAGTATGAGCATGGTGAACGGCATTGGCATAGTTGCTAAGCAACTTGCTAAAAGACACTTAAGTGTCCTCCTGCCCCAACTGAACGAGAATGACAGAAAACTCACAATCAAGTGAAACACAGCAGACAATAGTGTGCAAATCTTGTCTATCCAGCAGTTTGGGTATCACTGATGGTTCTCACACCTAAACACTGTTAACGCCGGGTGGAGCAGTGGTCATAAAGCATATCTAAGTTCTGTGAAAGGAAACATTTATAAGTAGGCTACAGTTTTGAAGATGATGGAGGCATTATGTTTTCAAGTTAATAAAAATGATAATAATAATGACTTCATTTAGGAAAGGTTCATAGTGTACCACATAAAACACAATAATCTATGTTATGCATGTTCATATAAAAAAGACAAAATGTAATAAGCTGCACCCACAGTGGCCCCACAGTCTGGATGAAAATCAAATCTCCAGTGACTGGTTTTAGAGCATAAAACTTGTCACCTGTTTCATGAAGTCCGCTTGTCAGTCAAAATGACCCCAGATGCTGTGTTCGCTTGCTGCGGCAGAAATCCGATCAAACGGTAAAACCCGGCAGTGCTGATCAAATATAAACCAAAATTCTATTAGTAAGTTAGTAAACATATGTTCAGTTGGTAACGAATTGTCCTCCCAGGTTACAGGACTGAAACCTGTGGTTAACCTTTTTAATTGCTCTTTCAGTTTAAACAAGATGGAAAAGCTCTGGACAGGATTGTGGAATGGGGAAGGCAGTACTCTTACGCTTTCCCAGTGTGGTTTGGTCCCTTTGTTTGTTTCCTCAACATTCAACATCCAGATTATGTGAAGACTGTATATGCAACATCAGGTGTGTGAGCATTTTTTAAAATCTTTACTGAAATGATTCACCATTATGTTGTCAATTGTAGTCAAATCAGTGCTTTTTATAATCTCCTGCAGGAACATTGGCTCCATTTTTACGATGACAAGTCAATGTAAAAGATTTTTTATTTATTTGTTTCCTAACAGAGCCAAAAGGTGATTTGGGGTATAGGTTTATTCAGTCTTGGATTGGTAAGACTGATTTGCCCTTTTGCTAGAGTACATTTTGTCTTATTACAGAGATGTTTTACTGACTGACACACATATATTGTCTGTCTTCAGGTGAAGGTTTATTGGTGTCAAAGGGTCAAAAGTGGTTTCGGAACAGAAGGCTCTTGACCCCAGGTTTCCATTATGATGTTTTGAAACCATACACTAAACTGATGGCAGACTCTGCTCAAACAATGTTGGTATGTATATGACAGTTTAGACATGTGAATAACAATTTGTAATAAGTAATCAAAGACCATAATGGTGAAGTAATGTTAAGAACAAATAGGCTTTTGGGCCGTCTAGATGATATACTGTTAAACTTCAATTAGTAGCCCAGGCTATTATTAGCTTCTTTAATTCCTTTTCCTTATTTGAACCAGTATGGATATTACTTGTGTAAAAAATAGGCTTTGAATAACATTAATTGTGTTATGTTATGACACTTGTTTCACCGCACCTGGCCTACCAAGACAACACCACCTTTTCTTGTTAAAGGAATATCGCAACTCTGCTTCTTTTTTTTCTTCTTTTTTTTAAAAGATATTTTGTGGGGCATTTTTTAGCCTTTATTTGATAGGACAGACAAGTGTGAAAGGGGGAAAGAGTGAGGGAGTGACATGCAGCAAAGGGCCACAAGCTGGAGTCGAACCCGGGCCGCTGCGGCAACAGCCTTGTACATGGGGCACCTGCTCTACCACTAAGCCACTGACGCCCCACTCTGCTTCATTTTTATAAAAAACATTTTTGATTCTTTTGATCAGTGGACCCTTGCGGACTAAAGAAATATAAGTAACTTACTGGGTAATCGAGGAATGCACACATATTGTGACTTTATGACAGCTTTAGAAGGGAGTCACCACTTGTTTTTTCGTCATGCAGGTAAATCTAAATGACTTACGGTCTTCTCTGGTGCAACTGCTTCCAGTAAAATGAAATCAACCAAGCTAACGATGTATAGCATCTCCATATTGACAAAAGTTTAAACATTTATATTTATTTGCGCAATCTGAGCAACTAACTAATGTTAGCTCAAGTGGGAAGTCAACAATCTGGTTTTATATATCCAGAGAACTTATATAAAAATTAACACCTCGGCAACCAGACCATGCATTTAATTGAGACAGGCCTTTATTGTCCTTTAACCTGGCTAGTTAAAGAGAATGGGTGTTAAATTAAAGTTTTACGGTATGTTGACCAAAAATTGGATGTGTGTGTTAAAGTTTTTCCCATCTACTGCAGAGATGTAACTTCTGTTCTCTTTGTTTTCAGGACAAATGGGAAAGTTATGCAAACACCAGCAAGTCCTTTGAATTGTTCGAACATGTGAGCCTTATGACACTGGACACCGTCTTAAAGTGTGCTTTCAGCTACAGCAGCAACTGTCAGAATGAAAGGTGAGTCTATACAAACTTTTTTCTACCATTCACAAGTCCAGATCTGTGTTTTTTAGTAGTTTAAAGCTTCAGCTGTCTGAATTATGAGTGTGGGTAACTGAGTTTTCAATGTTTGCCCATGTTCTCATTTCAGTGGAAGTAATGCATACATCAAGGCAGTTTATGAGCTCAGTGATCTGATTAACTTGCGTGGAAGGACGTTTCCATACCACAATGACCTGATTTTCTACCTCAGCCCACATGGTTTCAGATACAGAAAAGCATGCAGAGTGGCTCATGATCATACAGGTAAGATCTTCACACATACTTTGATTAATGACAATATGAAACTATTGCTATTATCAGTTTAAATGATTTTGCACATTTACACGTTGCTTTATTTTAAGAGTGAGTATGCAAATATTTATTATCTTGTGTTTTGAAGAGGCGGTCATAAGAAAGAGGAAAGAAGAACTAAAGGAGGAGAAGGAGCTGGAACGCATACAGGCCAAAAGAAACTTGGACTTTCTGGACATCCTTCTCTTAGCAAGAGTATGTTGTGTGATTTCAGATTCAGTTTACTGATTTATGGAGTTAGACATTCTCACTTTTGCTCATTGTTGTGACAATGGTAACAAGTCACAAACATTTAAGGCCTGGACACACCAAACCGACAACAGCGTCACGTCGCCTGTGTCTCGGGGTCTGCCCATTGGTCCGACAGCCCATTGGTCCGACATCCCATTGTTCCGACCATATTAAACCCATTGTTCCGAAGTCCTGTTGTTCCGAAATCATCATGATGCCCTGTGGTTAAGGTCTGGTTAGGTTTAGGCACAAAAACCATTTGGTTAGGGTCAGGAAAAGATCATGGTGTGGGTTAAAATGAAAAAGAAAGTGGCAAACACATAAGCTGTGAGCCTGCTTCGCCTCAAGCCTTTCCCAGCTGACCCAGAGCCGGTCGCGGCGCACAATCAAGGCAGAAATACGCCCGCCCGGAGCCGTTCAGCACCACGGAGAGCTTCCCACACAACCTGGACCCCAGAGTTAATAACAGGAGGTTATGGTGTTTCATTCTCTCCTCTGTATGACACTTGTATCTTGACCAGTAGCCTACTTTTGTTGCGTTGCTGATCCTCTATGGTACACAAATACAGTATAGCCTAGTATAATCACATATCGGAACAACGGGACGTCGGACTAATGAGAGGTCAGAACAATGAGAGGTCGGAACAATGCTACGGCACCCCTGTGTCTCAGCCAAAATGTTGCACTTGAACAAACATTCCATCGACTACAGCCAACAGCCGACTAGGACATGGGTTGTGCCCCCGCGTAAGAGGAAGTAATTATTCCTGACAGCAGACAGTGGTGATTCAAGACGCTACCTAGTCAATTAGCATATTAGCAACACAACCAAAACAAACAAGGGACTTTTACAGTGCACCGAAAGACTGCAGCCAACAGCTGACTAGGACATATGCTATGCATAAGAGGAAATAGCTCTTCAAAGCAGCAGGCAGTAGTGGTCTGTAACCAGAAGACCAACAGGAGAGATTCAAGACGCTAGTTAGCCACTTAGCACATTAGCAACACAACCCAATGTTAAAAAACAAGGGACTTTTCCAGAGCACTGGCGAACAACAGCAAAAACAATTACAAAACGTTTATGGGAAAGACCTCAATGGCTAAGAAAGAAGTCTTTTCTGAGTTTGTTTCGATCTCACACCTTCTTGACCTCCGTTTCTCTTCTTGTGGGCTGAACTGCCAATCAGAGTGTCAGAGTGATTGCATTCACCAGCGGGTACCAACAGCTACTGACAGGCTCCAACGTCTCTGATGTCTGAGCATGTCAAGGCTGATTCAATACACTGAATCGGTTGAAAATTAAGCAGCCAAGGTCCGATTAGTGCCAACAGTGGGGACACACCACAGAAACTGAAGTGACAGATGCTCACCGACGGCCCAACACTGACCAAAGGTCAAACGTCGGCCTGGTGCATCAGGGCATAACATAAAGTTAGGAAGTCCTCTGTAGAAAAGATAATTTAGCAAGAATAGCGAGAATAACAGTAATAAGACGTGTAAAGCATAAACTGCCATCAAGATACAAACAGATATACAGCCATCAAGGCAATCAGCACTTTAAGTTCAAAGTAACTGTGCAGCCAGGGTTTAAAACAGCACACTATACATAAGACAACAGGGACAACCACACAATCATGTATATTAACATAAAAAGACAGACTAAAAAATAATGAAACACTGACACAGACCAACTGTTAAAAATTAACAAGTCATATAGAAAATCCTGAGATCATTCAAGAGATAACTTAACATGATGTCCAAGAGGTCCTCATGAGCAGCGGCCTGAAGACAATAAGTTTGTCTTTTTAAATAAATACGACATTAAGGAAAATGTTGGCTACAAAGCTGTAAACCTCCTTATGATTCAAGTGGTGTACCACCAGCTTGATTTTCTTACATTACTGTGGAGGCAGAATAGCACTTTCTAAGGTCCAAGATGACCTCGTCTTTAGGTGCAACATTTAGCTGGGCAAATACTCCCAGTGACACGCAATAAGTTACCCAACGACACCTGTGTAACTCACGGTCAACATGGTGTATTATTGCTGCTTCCCAGCCTACAATGTACAGACGCTATGTTAATGAATCTCCTCTGTCCAAACACACTTGAGTGCCTAACTCCTCCTTTGACCTGGTGAAGGCGCAGACATTTTATGTCCAGAACACTTGAGACTAACCTGACAACCTCTGGACCCTATTTAAACAATTTATAGTGCATGGTCTAAAGTGCATTTACAGTTCTTCTTCCTCCAAGGAAATCCTACTTCCCATGCGCGAAAAATCACCAAACTTTGCACAAAGGTCCAGTCCTATACCAGATTTGCTCAGCTGCAAAAAAGTCAGTAGTCCTGATGGTGGCGCTACAGCAAGCATCTAAAGTTCAAAACTTTGAAAATTCACAACAAATCGACCGTATGTGCTACAGCTTCACAACTTTCACCAAAATGTAGCCCCAATACTGAAGAAACTTTTGTATATTTAAACCTATTGCAAATTATGAAGTCCATCACTCTGTTTTTTTCAAAAACTGTAAAACTTCTTAAACCTATCTCCTCCCGCAATTTTTGCTTGATTGACACCAAACTTGCTACAGAGCATCTTTGGAGTCATGGTAGATGATGTTTGGCAAATATCAGAATTTTATATCAAAAACTGAATTTTTGACAGCATTTTGAATTCTGTCCTCATGTGAACCATTACTGTCAATGGGAATAGAGCATCTTTACACATCAGTTTGTCACTTATGGAATAAATCAATCATTGTTAAACACAAATTGATGACATCTCCATGCTGTCTAGATGCAATATGTGTATTTTCAGATTTTTGTCTTGATAACTGAATTTATGACAGCAGTTTGAAATCTGCCTTGACAGCTGCTGTCATCCTGGTGGCTGGCTTAGTCAGTTTGTGAAGCCACAGATGAGTTGTCACTTGCTAATTAGCTCAGTCAGATAGAAAATGCTCCTTGGTGTCAGAGGTTGTGAGTTTAAGCCTCAACTGATGCAAAATGTACATTGTAATGGCAACTTTCTTGTTGTCTTCCTATTCTGCCTCTGCTCAGAATTGCCTAAATTTGCCTAAAATTGCCTAAAATTGCCTGGCCCCGACCATTGCTGCACAGCAGCTAGAATTACATGGTGGATTCGCTGTGTAAGTAGCATATAAATAGCACATTGATCACATTGTAGAAAATGAATTAATATTTTCCTCATTAATGATCAACAACCCTGATTCCAAAAAGGTTGGGGCGCTGTGTAAAATGTAAATAATACAATGATTTGCAAATCCTTTTCGAACCATATATAATATTATACAGTATAAAGACCTGATAGACTTTATTGTTTTTTGAAAATATATACTCATTCAAAAAAGTTGGTACAGGGGCATGTTCACCACTGTGTAACATCACCTTTTCTTTTAACAATACTCAGTAAGTGTTTGAGAACTGAGGACACTGATTGTTGAAGTTTTGAGAGTGAAATTATTTTCCATTGTCCATTTCCAGTGTTTGAACTTTTTTGGAATTGGTTCACACACCCATTCACTTACCCACGTTGTGAACTCACCCATGTAGCCACATCTTACTATCTGAATAATGCACCCTTTAAATAGCAGGAAAATACTACACCAGTCTGACTTTAGACCAGGTTTTTGTTGGTCAGTGGGGCAATCACTTTCTGATGCCTCAAAATGGCATTATCCAAACAATGCTCTTGACCACACCTAAATTTAAGAACTACACGCTCACAGATGGGCGCAAGTACTTCTACAGTTTGAGCGCTGGCTATGAAAACGACAGTTGCATTGGTCTGACACTAGCGGCAACAGTTGCACCATATCTTTTATTGTTTTCTTTTTGCAATTTTATTATAGTTTTACTGTACAGTAAAGTAGTCACTTTAAAAAGTGCTTTACAAATACACAAGAGTGTGACTGTTCCTAGTTTTTTGCATTTTTCTATTTATGTCTTATTTATCATCTTCAGGATGAGAACCAGCAGGGTTTATCAGATGACGACATACGAGCAGAAGTGGACACCTTCATGTTTGAGGGCCATGACACCACAGCCAGTGGCATGTCTTTCATCCTCTACTGTCTGGCCTGCCACCCAGAACACCAGAAGATGTGCAGGGAGGAGATCATTCAAGCCTTGGATGGCAAGGACACCATGGAGTGGTAATTTACCTGTTGAAACCCAAGGTGCAATGCAAGTCAGTGTCGCTCTGTATCACAACAGCTGGATTAGGGATTAACTTTAAGCTTGCCCCTTTTTTTCCTTACAATATTGACAACTAATATGTGTGTGTCTTATTTTAAGGGAGGATCTCAGTAAAATTCCATACACTACAATGTGCATCAAAGAGTGCCTCCGCCTTTACCCTCCTGTACCAGGAACAGCCAGAAAGACAACAAAGCCCATGACCTTTCCTGATGGAAGGACTTTACCAAAAGGTTTGGTCTTAATGTTTTTGAAAAGTTCATGTAGGTAAGACAGCAAGCTGCTGAGTGCATATGTTTTACTCCACTGGTAAAATATTAACTCGTACTGGTTATTGTCCAGGTCAACCTATAGCCTTAGTTTTGTGTTAGTAAGTCAGCCTTACACAACACACAGCACATATAAACCCTTAAACATACATGTGTTATATGGCAGTAGCATCTTTATAATACTGTGCCTCATACTTAGGTAGATTAAATATTGGTCTGTTGAATGAATAAATAAATATTTTTTATTTCAGTTACATACATCTTGAGAAACAAAGATTATTTCATTCAAATTTCCCCACAGTCAATAACGAAAAAGGAATAGGCTGAAGCCAAAGGCGTATTTTTGCCTATCCTATATCAACCAAACAATAGTCCAGAATATCAACGATACCAAAGAAAATAAATAAATAAATCCACAATCATTTTACATTTTAAGGCTGTTTTGAAACTCAACAGAGAGCAACAAAATTTCAACTCAACGCTGAGTCCATTCCATAGTTTGACTCCCAAAACTGAAACACATCTGTATTTTACATTGGTTCTTTCTTTACATGCTTCATAAATAAACAACTCTCT
Organism: Epinephelus moara; assembly: GCF_006386435.1. Classification (NCBI taxonomy): domain Eukaryota; kingdom Metazoa; phylum Chordata; class Actinopteri; order Perciformes; family Serranidae; genus Epinephelus; species Epinephelus moara. The sequence goes on along the minus strand of NC_065511.1, from coordinate 27,309,066 downwards.
TAAATTATAATTTCCTTCTCTTTATTTTAATCATTTTAATGCAGAGAGGAAGGCTTTTGTTCACAACTTGAAAAACTATTTCCAACGTCTAGAATTTTACGGTGTACAGTAGGATGTTTAAACAGCTGATTAGTAGATTCACAATAACCAGCAACACAGTAGGACATGTATGGCATTACAGTACAGTACAGTATTTACAAACATTACATGAAATTTTTGCTGAAACTGTTGAAGGTAATCTATAATTTTGGGGAGGTTACTGTAGAGATCCCTACTGTTAAAGTGGATTACAGGAAAACCCTTCATTCAGAACTGATCTTATCTTCAGAATAATATTCACAAGTCATGTTAATGTTCTGGTAGAAGTGGGTGTCTGGATCAGCTTCATTTTTGATCTCATTAAGTTTGTGATCTTGAAAGTCAAAAGGCTTAAAATCTGTGTATTAAAACACCTTATTTTACAGTCGCTGCACAATCCTAACCCCAAACATGCCTTTTTTCCCCTTATTTGCAGGTACTCACATTGGAATAAGTATCTATGGGACTCACAGAAATCCATCTGTCTGGGAAAACCCTGATGTAAGTCAAGATGATTTCATCCTAAGCAAATGTTTCTGATATGAAAGTTCTCCTGTCACCCACTCACTGCATGGTGTACATGATTAATTGAATTGTTAAATTAAAAGTAAAAGGTTGATCTCTCTTTGCTGTGGTGGCCCTGCACCCTCCTTCGACACAACATGGGTCAAATAATAGACATGACACAGTCGTCACATTGGTACATAATTAATACAGTATCTGTTGTGCCCTGGTGCCAGATGTCACCATGTCATGAACAGCAAGAAGTCGTTCAATTCTGAGTGGAAAAATTAGAAAAATTAAAAGATGTGGGATTTACTGGCATTTGCTTTTTCAATCTTGTGTCACCACAGGTTTTTGACCCACTGCGTTTCCTACCGGAGAATGTTTCCAAGAGGTCGCCTCATGCATTCGTGCCCTTCTCTGCCGGGCCAAGGTTTGTCCTCACCTGATACCGTGTGACTGGCTCACTAAGAACTAGAGAGGGAGGTTCTCAGTTGAGACAAAAGTCTGCAGTATGTGGATGTGTAACCTAACACCAGCCTCCTTTTTACCAACACCATAAAAAGTGATAAGCTTTATTAGGGATCACAATAAATAAAAGAACTCTGTGTAACAAGGATTAGTTCAGTTTAAAGGAGCTAACTGAGTAATGGTGTCCTGAGCAGAGAATGAAGTTACGCCACCTCTCTGTGTGTTGTAATCCAAGCTCCTCTGTCCAGTGTTGTGGACAGTCCGGCCAGGAGTGCATGTTGGTGCATGTGAGTCCCTACAAGAGCGTCCCACTGGCTAGCAAATCACTGCTGCTCTGCACTGCGCTCATATGGCAGTTACCGCTGACAATGCCATCCGGACTCAGTGGCAGGATGGTGTTGTTGCAGAAGCATAGAGCCCACCCTCCAGTGTCCCCCAAGGTTAATAATGTCAGCTCTGTCAGCACTGTTGCTGTTGTTAGCGCTGTTTATTGAGTTAGCACCATTGAGCCCAGTTCAGACCAATGATTTGCATCAAGATCAAACCATATTAGAACGTTGCAGAACGGCACACTGCAAGTAGCTGCATGTTTCATCTCGTCTCGCCACAAATCTTTTTGGCTGTCGCCATGTTGTTTTTGTTTTTGTGGGGGGTTTTGGAGCCAGAAGTGATCATATTTGGGCAAGGTCATTTATTTTCTTGGCTTCTGCTTCTCTACTGTATCTCTTGAGTAAGTGGCTGGGAGAGTGGTTCCAGCAAATTCTAGGTAATCACCTTGAAGTAGACACACACCACCCCCTAGGGGCTAGAGGGATACAATACAGCCCCAGTGACAGCACACTGAAAAATACTTAAATTACAGAGGTCACATGTAGATTCCCACCAGAACTGATCATCATGAGCTTCATCATATCCACATTTACCACAGAACTATCAAGTAAGTCCACATTAAAAGTAATGATTCTGATACCGACTGTTGATTTGATTTTGTCAATCATAAAACAACCGGTTTTTATCTCTCTGAGTGCAAAGTAGGAGATGTCACTACTCTGACATGCTGCTGCCCTCTTGTGTTCTTGCTTGAAAGCACTGTGTTAATCATCATATACCTCACACACTTTTGCTGTTTTCCTCCCTCAGAAATTGCATCGGGCAGAACTTTGCCATGAATGAGCTGAAAGTGGCGACAGCCCTGACACTGAGGAGGTACCAGCTGATCGAGGACCCCACTCAGAAACCCAAGATAATACAAAATCTTGTGCTTCGCTCACTCAATGGCATCCACATCAAAATCAAACCTGTTGACCCACAAGAATAAAGGGAAATTACATTACACTCATGCTATAAAACCACAAACAGATCATAGTAATAAGATTAATTGTGCCGTATTTTAATTAGTGGCTGAATATGTTTTGGGGAGAAATTACTTGGCTGAAAAAGAAGTTGCACTTGTATTTTAGAATCGCTTTTGCACATTGGAACAGTTTCATAATGAGACATTTTGCAGTTGCAATAATTAGACAATGGTATGACAATAGGACAGCAGTAATTCACTCCATAGGGACTTGGGTTAGGAACTGGAAACTTCTACATATTCACCAAGGCATGATATACAAAATAAAATACCTGATGTAGCAGAGACTGCACCTTATAGAGAGGGATACATATTTTGGCACACTGCATGTCCATCCTGGTGGGACAAGTAGACAACCTCATTCGCTTCATGTTATAAGAGCCATATGAGAGCAATGCAATATTACTATTGTCTATTTTGCATATATGTATATACTTAAGATCATGCCTAGCACCTTTGCCAGTTCATCCTGTGGCCCATCTTGGCTGTTGTTAGACATTGTGATCAAAATAATCACAATGCAATAAAATTTTCTCATCAAAACGAGGTTGTTTTCAAGTATTCTTATCTGAAGGTTACATTTGCGCATAAAAATCACTAACATTTTCCTCCAGGGGAGAATGCTCCCAGACTACCTGCCTAATTTTGGTCTCATATCTTGACACCTTTTCCAGTACTCTGGAGTTTTCAGGTCTGTGTTACTGCATCATCCACTTGATTAGCCTATATGTAGTGGTTTTTAGTTTTACTGGTGGTTTACGGCTAAGGGCAGTACCAGGTCAGGTCAAATCAATAAAAGGTTTAACTGAGCATTTTACAGGGCCAATGACATTTAGTCTGCCTTTTTTAGTGCTCAATAAAAAGGTAGTGTGAACTTCACCTTTATTTGTATTCAGTAGTGTAAACCTTTTCTTTAAACAGTGCTTACACATTAACAAAATTTACTGCCTCTGTGTACAGATTCAGTTTTCCCGTCATAACAACAGTGATTTATGGTGTTACTCAGCAGGCTGAACTGCCAGTTCCATCAAATACATCACACTCAACTTCACCACACCACAGACTGTATGTGTTGTAGCTGCTGCTGCATGAGTGAGAGCTCTGCGCTGGGCACAGTTGACCCCATCTGCGCACACACAGTAACAGGGCTAACTGTTAGCATCACATGGATTATGTTACCTAATGGTTGTTAACAGGTTTAAAGACAGAGTCGAGCTGTTTATGTGTCATAGTGAGTTTGTTGGGGCTGTTTAACAACTCTGTGTTGGATGTTAGCCATTGCTGCTGTGTTAGCTCGTGCTAACCGGGCAGATGGGAAGAGAGCGGCTTTCAAGGTGGCACCAACAGGAAGTTTGGTGATCTAGTAGGGAGTCGGGATTGTCCGGCATCAGACCCTTTGCACATAAAAGGATCGAATGCAGGTATTGTGTCACTGGAGACGTTTTGATACGACTTGGTACTGGATTAATCAAGTACTGATACCCAGCCCTAGAATTCAGGCAGTTCATATCTGAGCAAATGCAATGCAACATTATTTCATTACAGCTGAAAATGCCGCAGAGGGTTACAAGTCAGAAGTAATTCATTATTTATTTACCCACAAGGATAAAAAGTCCCCAGCACAGTTTGTAAAAAGGAAACTTTCTTGATCTCTGATCCCATGAAATGGCCACTTGAATTGCCAAGAAAACAGCTCAACTTTAGTGGTAACCTCACACTGTGCCTAAGTACAACTTACTACGAGCTACGTAGTAACTACGAGCCTCTTTGTTTATAGTAAGACTGATATCTTACAATCTAAAGTCCCCACTACAAGCTCTACCAAAAGGGAGTACTAGGAGACATCATGGTGGTGTTTTGGTTAAGATGCATACCGTACACTGTGACCGTATGTGATTATGTTTGAGGGCTTTTCTTGCAGGTCACTTCCCCCCTCTCTCTTCATTTCCTGTCACCACTCTGCCTTTGAATAAAAGCAGAAATACCCCCCAAAGAGTAAGAGTACCATTTCATGGGACCTTTGCATTTGCAGTACACTCTGTATAAAGCCAATATATAGGGTACCTGTTCATGTGCTGCCATCCTTCAAAGATACAGTTCCAATGTCTCAAGTCAATTCAGGGCAAACTAAACATCAGCAGTACTGTATAATCTGCAAGTTGCATGCAGAACATCTGTGCACAAAAAGAAGGGGGATCAAAAAATAATAAAAAGTGAATAAAAACAGCAGCAAATGTTTCAGTCCTTGACTATCATCAGTGCTATTGACATGACTGCTACAGCAGATACAGACACAGACAGATTGCTACCAGGAGTGATGAATCAATCAGCTGGTGCCACTAATTAGATGTGATCAACTCTGAGGAGCAGAGACCTGACTACCAAATCACAATGACCTGTCCAATGAGTATTATACAAATCACATCCTCAAACACCAATGTATGACAGGATGAATACTCGACTCTGATTGGCTGCAGGATGTCCGTTAATAACTGTACACCTGCCAAGTAGTTCCGGTGAAACTGCCTGTTAACCGTTCTAAATTAATGCGCTGGCTGCATAATAGTATCAGCCTGTATCTAATTTAAGCAATGGCCGCAGTTAAAGCCTCTGTTTATAATTAATTTGCACCACTGAGTGTTGTCTTCAGCGCCTTATCCTCTGAACACCACGGGAAGGAGACTGGAACACACGCTACAGGTACTACACTGCCCCCATAACCTCAAGCAATCATTTCTCACCCCACTTGCTCGACAGTAACGTAACATGGCGCGCCGTTTGTTCGTGGAGGTCTTGGGGACGATGACATATCTGGATAGCTAGCTAGTCTTGCCGTTCAACTTACTGTAAAGTTATATTTATTGTTTGTCAACCGTACGCAACGCAAATGGCTTTGAATATAGCTAGCATAAAGTTAGCTTTCTGGCTATTAGCGGTTAAAGGGTTCTATTGCATCAGCAGGGCGGACTAGCAATAAGTTACCCCCCGTTGCTACGTCGTATCTAAGGTTCGTCCTATTTACTGGAGTAACGTTAATAACGTTTTCATTGCATAAGAACCTTATGGGGCGGTAGGCCTAGGTAAACCCTCAGGTGTTACTCAGGTGGGAAACCGAGTTGTGTCTTGTGAAAAACTTTACATTTTGATTGCAAAAATCATAAAATATTAATAAATACTATAACTTTTTATTTCTTTGGTAAGTGATCATGGTATTAGGGGGAAAATGCCTGTTGAGGTGTCCATTATCACTTTTTAATGGCCGTCACAGAGGCAACCGTCCTCAATGTCGGCTATTAAAAAGAGATAATCCTTACATATTTTATTTAATCTTTATCTAGAACAATTCGATATTAGGTCTCGTAGGTATAATGATGTGTCTATTGCTTTCTTAAAAAGCATACACAGACTAAAATCAAAATTAAAACAACAAGGCTATTTATAATAAAATAGCCTATCTATAGACCTATCTAAATAAAAAGTAGATAGGTCTACATGTTTAAATAAAAAGAAAACCGTAATACTTGTACATGGTGGAAATAAATATTAATGGCAATATATTTTGAGACCCTTTCAATCGTTCGTAAACCCATATGGTAGCAAAGCCAACTCAAACAATAACTAATGCAAAACAAACCTTCCATCTTGGTCAAAACACCTGAAATTATCAGACTTTTTGCATTTGTGTAACAGTTTTCATTTAAACCATATTAATTAAGGTTTGGGATTTTTCTTGCATTCACATGAATGATTGTAATATTTACCAAATTTTACGATAAGCAACCAAATCAGATATTTCTTTGGAGAGGTTAACTTTGTAAATTAGAATTTCGTATGCATCAAATGGTGTGATCTTTTCTATTTTAATAGGCAACTGAGCCAGTTATTCAGTTTGCCAAAATTGTAATGTGACTGACTTGAATAAAAAAGATGTTCAGTAGTTTTAGGTTTTTTAAGACAAATACAACAGGGGTCATCCTCAAATTCAAATCTCCTTTTCAGTGTTTTGCCAGCTGAATAATATCTTTTAATAATTTTAGAGTGTACTTCTTTGGCCTTTGGAGAAATTGGCCAGTTTACATATTTTGAATATCTATCCATGATTGCTAAATTATTATCACTTATTCTGATGTTTGTGTCTTTTGTATAGTCATAAAGAATTTACATTAGAGATTTTAACTTATAGTTTTGTTGTTACACTTCCTGTCACTGGTAAGTATTTGGCCCGTTCATATTTATGGCATGACGGACATGTCTGTACATGTGAGTGAGAGAGGGTGCTTTGTATTAAGAGCACCAGGGGAGGTGGAATTGCTTTACATATTAAGTTGAATTCCCTGTAAGAACACTGTAAATTAAACTTTACCTAAAGGAGTTAAATTTTAAGAAGCAGCCACAGTCATCCATCAGGTCTGTAACAACTATTTTTTAATTGTCATACCAATTTTTATTGAAGTTTTCTTATTGATTTTGATTGCTCTGTTATTCCACAAGGTGGAGCCATGTAAAGTAAAATTATTATCATCCTCATCATCATTGTAAACAACATCCTCCAACAATACAGAATTTGTCTGTGAAACTTTGACAACTTGGAGGGCAATTTTGTCATTTCGAAGACACAACAAAATTTCAACCCTCCAATGTTCTTTAAATGTTTTTGGGGATTTGAACCCATATTGACTCTGTTTGTGACACAAAGGCTTTTATCCATTTTATTTTGAACACTCCTACCCTTGATCCAAAGTCAAGAGATTTTAGACCTCCCTTAATACATTCTTTGACCAGTTGTGATTTACTAATATGGTACGTTCGTTTCCTGTATGGTACTGTATACTACTTCAGCACCACAGACAGTGTCATGGATTATTCAATACACAGCACAGTTAGGCTACGGACATTTCAGGGATATTATCAATGTTTTTGGATGCTCATCCGCCCCTCAAATTGCCCACTGATCAGATACATTTCTAATCAGAGCACTCACATTAAAATCTACCACTTGCTGAGTGCTTTTTGAGCTGAACTTCTGAAAGATTTTCCAATAAAATCCACATGGGGGGAGCTTATAAACAGTTGTTTCTACATGTCTCTCCCTGCGGATTTTGTTAAAAAACCTTCTTAACATAGGCCTACATGCTTATCACAATATCATCCACTCAATCTCAATTACAAAATCTCCCCATGTCTCAACCCAAGCTACAGTATACACCTGTGTGTTTCCCTATGTTCCTTGTCAGTTCATTCCTGTGCTCATCCCGTGTTCTTGGTGTCGCTCCCTGCTCTGTTTCCTGCCTGGTGTCTTGTGTTCTGTTTGTTTGTTTTTTTAGCTTTGTTTTTTTTGTCAATTGGACTTTCTGCTGCCTGCCTGTTTTGGATGTTTTTCTGGATGTCTGCATTTGGGTACTTCCTGAACTGACTCCTGACAGTACCGACAGACAAGGAACAAAGGTCCTCCATTTAGTCGTTCTCCTACACTGTTTCCTCATTTGAACATTAGTTTCTCATTAAAACAATATGCTGTCATGTTATAATTTGAAATATTTCACGTTATAACAAAATAAAAGTATATTGTTACAGCAAGAAAAGTTTCTTGTAATAAAGTGATAAGTGTGTATGACGTAATAACATGAAAATATCTTGTAAAAACTTGAAAAACATCTTAACAAGAAACATGTAATGTTATTACATTATACTTATACTATACTTGTTTTTTTTCTCCGATGTGGCAGCAATATGCTTCCGTACATCTGAGATGAGCCAGTCCTGCACAATGCATACCAGTTAGATTTGTGTCTGACTACATCCCGACATGCTCTGACATCATGCACAAGTGGACAACAATATCCTCACCAGTTTGAGGCGGCCCCAGTTTTTACAGTCAGGTGCTGCAGTTGCTCTCCACCGACTGCAGGACTCACAGCATTACGGGAAATGCCTGGCTCTCATAATCTATCAGCTGATTGGTTTAGATGTTGATTTAGCAATATGACGTTTGATATAAACAAGTAGTTTTTGTTGAATTGGAGAGAGCTTGATTTTAACTGTCTGGTATGAAGGTTTATTCTGTTAATATAATACATGTGTGACTTATGGTGACTCTTAGTAGTCAGAGAGATTTACTACATTCAAATTAAGATAAAATAAGATAATCCAATATTCGCCCCACAGCGGGCAAATTTGCAACATTACAGCAGCAAAGGGATAGTGTGAACAGGAAGCATCAGTAGCAAAAAATAAAATACAAAGCAATATGTACGTACGTAAAATAAGTAAACTGTACAAAACAAAGAGCAGTATAACAAGCAAACAGTACAAAAAACACAAAGCAATATAATACGGAAGCATCAAAAATAAGCAGAGTATAATAGAGACAGACTGAATGGCTGATTTGATTTCACATTATTGACCGATGGAAATATAGATGTTGCACAGTTTAACAATACTGATATTGCACCCGAGTGACTGATTGTAAGCAGTAAAGAATAGAAGCAAGCTATAATCATAAATAGATTAGCTGAATGGCAGAATTTACATTATTGCACATATCAAGTGTAGACTACAGAGCATAAACCGTAGTTAGTATGTAAACCATTGCTAGCAAGTCTGTTAACACTGGACTGTTTTAATTATTAAGTATTCAGCAACAGCAAGACTTGTGGTATTGGGATGTGAGAATTCTGAAAACAGCTGTACAGATGTGAAGCCCTGACTACATCTGACTATGTCTATCTATCTTTCCTCTGTGTTTAACTGTTGGTTTAATGTTCTTAATGTATTTATGTGGTCTATTTGAGGGTGACAGGTCTGCTCAGCTGATTTATGTACAACAGCAATCTTTTTAATCGGCTACTCTTTCATAATTAAAACATTTGGAGACTGGAACAAACTGATACATGGGTGTGATAACATTTTTATAAATCTGAATCACATCAAACAGGATGTGAACGTTTCGGATTCTGGAAACTGATTTGACCGTGTGTTTTTGTCACCGCCCCCTGATGCTGCAGCCTCATCCCGTCCACTGTTCAGACGAGGTGCAGTTCATCTCCAACGAGCCTGAAGTCACCTTCAGTTGTGTTCAGAGTTTTGACTCCAGCGACGCACAGACTCACCCGAGATGGATTCAGCTGAGGCTTTGGTGAATCAACTGGGCTGGCCTCATATGCATCACTTGTTTGCTCTACTTTGTCTTGTTGCTGTCGTCTACAAAATAACCATCTTGTACCTCCAAAGAAGACATGCGCTTCGAGGCACTGAAGATTTTCCAGGACCACCGGCACACTGGCTTTTTGGACATTTTAACTTGGTAATTCATTCACCAATGCTCAGTAATGTGCAACTTTGTGTAGCTGTTATATAACAGTAATGATAACTTTATTTTTATAGCACCTTTCAAAACAAAATTACAAAGCTAACAGTAATAGAATATATTTCAGCACACTATGTTAGATCTATGATCTCACTGTTTTTTGTCAGAGTATAAGAGTATTTACTCTTCGTAAAATTATATGTTCACAGGCCAAAATGATTGATATATGGAATTTAGGTGTCTCCCCAGTCTTTATTTCTGCGGTACCTTTCAGCTCAATGTGGTTATCATATGCTCCATGTAGCCTATAGGCTTATGTGGGCTACTGAGTTTGTTTCATTTTGCAGGAAAAAAGTCAATAACAACTTGAGTTAAATAGATGAACTGTGCACTTTGAAAATATTCCCAGGGGTTAAAATGTTGGCCTTTTTAAAGTTCATGCGATTCTTACATGGCATATTGAGTTAGCTTTACAGTCTGTATCTCTTAACAGATTTAAAATTCACTGAGTGACTTTACAGTGGGCCAGTGAGGAAAAGCCTTTGCTCTTGAGTCAAAAATTGACTTGCATGCTGACCTTGAATGAAATCTGAGGAACTGTCAGATCAGTCCACTTTGATGTTGAAAGTGATGTCTCTTTTTGGTTCCATTGATGCTTCCAGCACTTAATCAAAGTTTAAGCCGGTTGGAGCCGTAGTCATTCTGCATTTTCTAAGTGCTGTACAGTGAAAACAAATAATAAAATAAATACTAATGATCTAGTGATCTCTACTTTTACTTAACTAGATGATTTAAGTAATACTGCACTCGTGCAGTTAGTAAACATCAGTTCAGTTGATAACAAATTGTCTTCCCCAGCTACAGGAATGAAACGTGGTTGACCTCACCATGTTTTAATTAATTTCAGCTTAAACGAAATGAGACAGAATTGGTCCAGTTTGTGGAATGGGGGAGGCAGTACTCTGACGCGTTCCCAGTGTGGTTTGGTCCCTTTGTTTGTTTCCTTAGCATTCAACATCCAGACTATGTGAAAACCACAATGGCAACAACAGGTGTGTGAGCAATTGTAGTCAAATTAGTGCTTTTTATAATCTCCTGCAGGAACATTGGCTCCATTTTTACGACCACAAGTCAATGTAACAGATTTTTTTTTTTGTTTGTTTCAAAACAGAGCAAAAAACTGATTTGATATATAGGTTTGTGACGTCTTGGATTGGTAAGACTGATTTGTCCTTCTCCTACAACATATTTTGTCTTATTACAGAGATGTTTTACTGACTGACACACATATTGTCTGTCTTCAGGTAAAGGTTTATTGGTGTCAAAGGGTCAAAAGTGGTTTCGGAACAGAAGGCTCTTGACCCCAGGTTTCCATTATGATGTTTTGAAACCATACACTAACCTGATGGCAGACTGTGCTGAAACAATGTTGGTATGTATATGACAGTTTAGACATGTGAATCACAATTACAGTGAGTAATCAAAGACCATAATGGTGAAGTAATGTTAAGAACAAAAAGGCTTTTAGGCCGTCTAGATGACAAATATTGTGTCAAAGTTGATTGAGTTTTTCCATCTCCTGCAGAGATGTCACCTCTGTTCTCTCTGTTGTCAGGACAAATGGGAAAGTTATGCAAACACAAGCAAGTCCTTTGAATTGTTCGAACATGTGAGCCTTATGACACTGGACACCATCTTAAAGTGTGCTGAACATGTGAGCCTTATGACACTGGACACCATCTTAAAGTGTGCTTTCAGCTACAGCAGCAACTGTCAGAATGAGAGGTGAGTCTATACAATTTTTTTCAGATCTGTGTTTTTTAGTAGTTTAAAGCTTCAGCTGTCTGAATTATGTGTGTGGGAAACTGAGTTTTCAATGTTTGCCTATGTTCTCATTTCAGTGGAAGTAATGCATACATCAAGGCAGTTTATGAGCTCAGTGATCTGATTAACCTGCGTGGAAGGACGTTTCCATACCACAATGACCTGATTTTCTACTTCAGCCCACATGGTTTCAGATACAGAAAAGCATGCAGAGTGGCTCATGATCATACAGGTAAGATCTTCACACATACTTTGATTAATGACAATATGAAACTATTGCTACTATCAGTTAAACTGAATTTGATCAGTGTGCATTATACACTAAACTATGGGTATGGTTGATCTTGTGTTTTGAAGAGGTGGTCATAATAAAGAGGAAAGAAGAACTAAAGGAGGAGAAGGAGCTGGAACGCATACAGACCAAAAGAAACTTGGACTTTCTGGACATCCTTCTCTTAGCAAGAGTATGTTGTGTGATTTCAGATTCAGTTTACTGATTTATGGAGTTAGACATTCTCACTTTTGCTCATTGTTGTGACAATGGTAACAAGTCACAAACATTTAAGGCCCGGGCACACCAAACCGACAACAAAGAACTTGGCTGAGTGCTGTGTTGTGTTCTGTCGCCTGTGTCTCAGCCAGAAAGTTGCACCTGAACTAACTGCAGAGACTACAGCCAACAGCCAACTAGGGCATTGGTTCTGCACCTGCATAAGAGGTAATAGCTCTTCAAAGCAGCATGCAGTGGTGGTCTGTATTCATCATTCAAAAAGGGAAACCAGAAGACCGTCAGGATGGATTCAAGAAGCTAATTAGCCAGTTAGTATATTAACAACACAACGTAATGTTAAAAAACACAAAGGACATTTACTGAGCTGATTATAACATAAGCTATCGCGAATTGTTTCTGTTAAAGAGCTCAATGATTAAGAAAAATAATCTCACTTTGTTTTTCTTCTCATGCACTGAGATAAACTGCCAGCAGAGTAATTTTATTCACCAACGGGCTCTGACATCTCTGTCACCAATTCAGTATGCTGAATCATCCCATAAAACCCATCGAGGGCCGACAGTGTGGGACACACTGCAAAAACCAGAGTGACAGACACTTACCGACGGCCCAACACTGACCAAAGGCCGGCCATTGTGTTTAGTGTGCCAGGGCCTATCAGTGAATAGACTGCAGTTGTGTACAAACTGTCAAAACATAAAGTGAAAAAGTCCTTTTATAGAAAAAATAACTTAAAAGTAGCAAGAATAACAGTAATAACACATTTAAAGCATAAACAGCCTTCAAGTAGCAGCAATCAAACAGCAAACAGATATACAGCCATCAAGGCATTCAGCACTTTGAGTTCAAAGTAACTGTGCAGCCAGGGTTTAAAACAGCACACTATACATATGACAATAAGGACAACCACACAAACATGTATCATAAAGACAGTAAATACAATGACATTATAAACGTCTATATAAAAAAAAGATTAAAAGGAGATAATTTGGCGTAATGTCCAAGAGACACTCTTGAGCAGCAACCTTCTTTTTATATAAATAAGACAATACGGGAAAATGTTGGCTACAAAGCTTCTGCTTTCTGTAAACATCCTTATGATTCATGTAGTGTTCCACCAGCTTGATATTCTTTTGTTAAATATCATTCACTGTGGAGGTAGAATAAGACTTCAACGACCTAAGATGAACTTGTCTTAAGGTGCAACATTAACTAGAGAAGTGCCTTTAGCACCATGACCTTAAGTCATTCCAGGCTATCAGTAGACTGACCATAGGCATGTTTCCATCTACATGTTGGTAAACTTTCAGAAACTGTAACTTATTTCCATCAACTATTGTTCTGCAGTTATTCATAGTAAGACACAATAAGTTACCCAATAACATCTGTGTAACTCAGGTGTTGGTCACTGCTGATTCCTACACAAAAATACATAATGATAAGTTAATGAATCTCCTCTGTTCAGACACACTTGAGTGCCTAACTTCACCTTTGACTTGGTGAGGGAGCGGACCTGCTATGTCCAGAAATTCCAATACTCAACACTTACCTGACAGCCATTGGACCCCATTTAAATTATCTACAGTGCATGGTCTAAAGTGCATGGCGCAAGTGCATTCAGATTGCATCCAGCTCCACTCTTGCTAGGTAAAAGGCACATAATCTGGGCACAAAGTAAGGTGCAAGGGGCCAAGGGGTTGTGTTTAATCTCTTAGTTAATCATAGGTTTGGGGTAACATGATTTCAACCAATCAGTGTCATCTCCAATTCCCTGCAGGTGTTCCTGCACCTGGTGCACTGCTATTTGCAGAGTAATGCAGTCAGAGCAGTAATGTTACTGCAGCAGATAGATTTAAGCAATAAAACTCAAAACTGTAGTTATAAACTTGACAAACAGAACCAAACTTTAAGCTTCTGAAATAATCAATGAAGTCACACTGCTCCACGCAGTGCCTCTCATAATGGGGAGTTGGAAAGCAGCTCTGCAGCTCCACCCTCTGTTATGTTTAGACTTTAGTGAATGTAATTAATATTTCCCTGATTAATGATGTATCATTTCACCTACCCTCAACTTATCCGTGCACCCCTATGTGTGTAACAAGCAGAGTTTACTCATATTTTGAACCAGCCTATGTAGACGCATTTTACTATCTGAATAACGTCCCCTTTAAATAGCAGGAAAATACTGCACCATTCTGACTTAGGGCTGTTTCATAGTCGATGCAAAGGCACACATACGCGAACGCATTGGGACGCATCGAGACGCATTGGCCGCCATGATGCGTGCTTGTGTCTCAAAATGTGTTGTCCATTTTTTGATACGCAGCAATGCGTGTAATACCATGCGTTGCCAGTGGGGGTGATAATGCAAGTGACGTACTTGCAATTAACCACTTTATGTTATTCACAGAAGAAGCAGGTATGAAATATGGTGGGTGAGGGGGAAAAACTTTGCAAACTCATACGGGTACAACCCCATTTATATGACAGTTCTGGTGCCCTGCACTCAAATAAAATAGCAGTACTTGCTAGCTACAACAGTACTAGCTAGCCGTAATGTACAGGTGACTGCTACCCCCTATTGCATGAGCGATGTATTGCATTTCAAGTGTTGCCTTTGTTGCTTGCGTTCAATGTGTTGACTATGAAAGGAAGTGCGTTGCTCGCGTTGCTGCGTCGACTATGAAACGGCCCTTAAGACCAGGTTTTGTTGGTTAATAGGGCAATCACTTTCTGCTGCCTCAAAATAGCAAAATGCCAACAATGTGCCTGACCTCGCCTAAATTTAAGACCTATGGGCCCATGAGTTCACAAATGGGCACAAGTACATTTTCTACTTGAACACGCTGGCTGTGAAAATGTCAATTAGCAATGACAGTGTGCCAGGTCTAAGATGGGCCCCAACATCTTTTATCTTTTTTTTGTTTTTTTTGTTTTTTTTGCTATTTTATTATAGTTTTATTGTACAGTAACATAAGTGCTTTACAAATATACAAGAGAGCGACTGTTCCTATTAGTTTTTTGCATTTTTCTATTTATATCTTATTCATCATCTTCAGGATGAGAACCAGCAGGGTTTATCAGATGAAGACATACGAGCAGAAGTGGACACCTTTATGTTTGAGGGCCATGACACCACAGCCAGTGGCCTGTCTTTCATCCTCTACTGTCTGGCCTGCCACCCAGAACACCAGAAGATGTGCAGGGAGGAGATCATTCAAGCCTTGGATGGCAAGGACACCATGGAGTGGTAATTTACCTGTTGAAACCCAAGGTGCAATGCAAGTCAGTGTCGCTCTGTATCACAACAGCTGGATTAGGTGAGCTTTAAGCTTGCCCCTTTTTTCCTGAGAGTATTTACAAGTAATTTGGATTTGTCTTGTTTTAAGGGAGGATCTCAGTAAAATTCCATACACTACAATGTGCATAAAAGAATCCCTTCGCCTTTACCCTCCTGTACCGATTATGTCCAGAAAGACCACGAAAGCAGTGACCTTTCCTGATGGAAGGACTATACCAGAAGGTTTGTTCTTAATGTTTTTGGAAAGTTCATTTAGATAAGACAGTACGAAAGCGTATTGCATTCACTTGACAAATTAAAAAAAAGCCCTGTTTTTCTGAATAATTTTTTCTGTTTTTCGGAGTAATTTATTTATTTTTCTGTTTTTCAGAGTAATTTTTTCCTTGTTTTTCTGAGTAATATTTTCTGTTTTTCGGAGTAATTTTTTCCCTGTTTTTCGTGGTACCTGCATGCAAGTGACCCCTGCAACCATGGTGACTCCTGCTCATGGGTGTATTTTACATCCTGCTCCTAGACAATTTCAACTACGGGATCAATAAGGGTAAGGCACGTAATTAGTTCAGGAAAAAAATCTACCACAAAAAACAGAAAAAACTACCACGAAAAACAGAAAAAAATTACTCAGAAAAACAGAAAATAATACACCATAAAACAGAAAAATAAATAAATTACTCCGAAAAACAGAAAAAAATATTCAGAAAAACAGGGCTTTGAAAAACAGAAAAAAATATTCAGAAAAACAGGGCTTTTTTTATTTGTCAAGTGAATGCAATACGCTTGCGTAAGACAGCATACTGTTGAGTATATAATAAACTTTACCCCATAGATAGATAGGTAGATAGATTTGGAGATGCAGAGATTAAAGTAGTTGGACAGATATTTGGAGACTTCATTATAAAAAAATGTAAGTGAAAGTCCCAACTGGATTTTTATGACCCTTTTATTGATAGGAAGCCAGTTCAGTTGTAAAAAATGAGCTAACTCAAGATGGGTACGAAGAGGGAACTTTAACCCAACCCTGATTAACTTGTTTTGAATGACTAGGGAGATTCTTTACCAGACTGTGTGCAACCAATGTGAAGTAAGAATTCAAACACTCAAAGCCAGGTTGATCCGACCTAAGTTTTGTTTTATCAAGTCAGTCCTGCACAACATAACACATATAAACCCTTTAACCTACATGATTTTAATGGTAGTAGTATCTTTACAATACTGTGTCACATACTGATGTTTATTAAATGTTGGTCTGTTTCTATGTATCCACCTTGTTGTACAGTCACTGCACAATTCAGACCCATATACATTTTTTTTCTCTCATTTTTAGGTTCCAATATTTCAATACATGTGTTTGGGATTCACAGAAATGCAACTGTCTGGGAAAACCCTGATGTAAGTCAAGATGTTTTTATTCGAAGCAGATGTTTTTGATATGAAAGCTCACCTGTCACCCACTCACTACATGGCGTACATGATTAATAGAATCAAAGATTAACCTTCCTCAGGTACAGCAACATGTTCCTGGGTCAGTGTTGGTGCATGTTCAACGATGCAAAAGTAGTCAGAAACCAAAAGATCCTATTAAACACTGGGGTCTTAAGAAAATGTGGGATTTACTGGCATTTGTTTTTTCTATCTTGTGTTAACACAGGTCTTTGACCCACTGCGTTTCCTACCAGAGAATGCTTCCAAGAGGTCGCCTCATGCATTCATTCCCTTCTCTGCAGGGCCAAGGTTTGTCCTCACCTGACATCGTGTGACAGGCTCACTAAGATCTAGAGAGGGAGGTTCAAAGTCTACAGCTACTCACCATCAATAGCAAACCTACCAATTTGAGTTGCATCAGCAGAGTGGTGCTGTACCTGTAGGCTATCTGCCTGTGCTTGTTGACTTTGGGGAAGTAATCAAGAGTTTGGTTGTGATATTAGTTTAATCAGCATCTGCATGGCCCTGAAGCCACGCCCACGCTGCTGTCATCATTTTTATGTCGTCATTCCAAAAAAAATCCTTGCATAAAATCCTCAATTAGAATTAAGTAATTAATTGGATTAAATTAACTTCACTTTTGCACTGGAATCTAATTCTACAAATAATATAATAGTAATAATATTAGTGTAGCCTAATCTTTAGCTGCAAAAAGATTCCAAGTTCAAACTTAATGATGAATGGAGCTTCAGACCATTTGGTACAGACCTAGTTACTGCAGGACTATCACTGTATCTTTTTGTCAAACTTAATGTCAGTCCACATTCAACAACAATAATAATTATGGTACTGACTGTTGATTTGATTTTTTTAATCATAAAACAACCCTTGTTTTTTCCTTCTGAGTTTAGACGATGAGATATCGCAACTCTAACATGCTGCTGTCTTCTAATTTTATTGCTTAAAAGCATTGTCTTAATCATCATATACCTCACACACTTTTGCTGTTTTCCTCCCTCAGAAATTGCATTGGGCAGAACTTTGCCATGAATGAGCTGAAAGTGGCGACAGCCCTGACACTGAGGAGGTACCAGCTGATCGAGGACCCCACTCAGAAACCCAAGATAATACCAAGAATGGTGCTTCGCTCACTCAATGGCGTCTACATCAAAATCAAATCTGTAGACCCACAAGAGTAAAGGGAAATTTCTGTAGGAAATGCTATAAATCTGGAAAATACATTAATCAGTAAAATAACTTTGTGAAGAGTTAAAATATTTTCATTTCTAATATCCTAAAAAAAACTTTATCACTATAAAATCTCATACAGGTAATTAAGAAAAGATCAACTGTGCAGTGTTTTATTTAGTGGCTGAATATGTTTTTGGAGAAATTAGTTGCTAAAATTAAGTTGTACTTGTATTTTAGGATCATTTTGTCCCTTCAGGGTTCCAAATCTGTCTGTGGGTCATAACGAGGAGAGACCTGTGATTAAATGGGGTGAAAGTATTGGAGGTAATAAGCCATGATTGTTGCAGCTTTTAATTTATCTACTCATAATATTGCCTTCTTTCTGATCCCACCCAATGTCCAAGTGCGCCACAGGTGCACCAAGGGAGCCTGATTGTGGAATTACCAAAGGTGTATTTGGCACGCTCCAGACACATTTGGCAGCGTGCATTTGACTGTGATCTGGCCACACCACTTGGTTCACCACAGTGTCTTCTGGTGCGCACAGAAAGTGGAGGGGACACTGACCCCCTTTTCTGGCCCCAGTGGTGATATTATGGATATCTACACTGGATGTTGTCCACCACTCAGCCCTGAGATTCCTAACATGTGATTCCTACAGCACCCATCACTGTCACCTTTACCAAAAGGTTGGCTGGACACATTTGGCTGTGAGGCAGGAACAGCATTGGTATTTGTTCATTTATAAAGCTTTGATATATTTCATTTCTTTTAACTCTGGCCTCCCATAATCTTGATACTCATTCACAGAGTAGGTTGTTGCTTCACACTGCCGAAATCGGAACTTAACAGAAGAATGTCATTCTCTTACAGTGCTCCTTATACATGGAATAATCTGCAAAAGACCTTAGACTTGGACACTGCCACCCTTATGGCTGATTAAATGCCTTATTTCTGACCTTGTTTTAATTGAGTATCAATGTTTTCAACTATACATCTACACCTTAACATATTTATCACCCTGTATTTTTACGTTAAGCAATTATTTATTGTTTTGAATTTCATTTCTGTTTTAGCTGGTATGCACGATGGTTCTTTGTTTGCTTAGTGATTGTTAATGTCTTTGTTAATGCTCACCATCATTGAAAATAAGGGTCTCTCTCAATTGATTTTTTCCGAGTCATAAATAAAGGTTTGAATGAATGAATGAATGAATAAGTATTTGGTTGCATTTTTTCAACCCCCAACTCAAATCCTATACTGAATACTTAACACACTATCATCCACCATGAACCCAAGCATGAAGACCTTAATCAAATCACATAAATAGTATACTGTTCTAAATAGAAATTTATTATAAGCAAAGTTTCTTGTTGTGACATGTTAAGTTTGTATGACGTGATAACTTGATGGTATCTTGTTGTAACAAAATCTTTCAAGCTTTCATTACCTGATACTGATCCTTTTTTTCCCCTGGCATGGCAGCAACATGGTTCCATACAATACAATGGGGTCTAAACACACTGGATCACCTTTAGTGTCAGTGAATGCCGTTTGCCTATAAACCATCAAATTACTTTCCTTCAGAGGATGTTTAATTAGATATAAATTTGGAATACAGGCAGTTACTATCTGAGCAAATGCAATGCGACATTATTTAATTACAGCTGAAAACACTGCAGAGAGTTATGAGTCAAAAGTAATTCATTTTTTATTTACAGTCATATGATTACAAAATCCACACTCCCACAAGGACAAAAAGTCACCAGCACAGTTTGTAAAAGTGAAACACCTCGTCTAATGCGTAATTCTGATCTCTGAGCTTTCACTTACTTAAAGATCCCATGAAATGGCTGCTTAAATTTCCAAGAAAACAGCTCATCTTTAGTGGTAACCTCACGCTGTACCTAAGTCCAACTTACTACTAAATAGTAGCTTCTTTGTTTACAGTAGGACTGATACCTTACAGTCTAATGTCCTGCCTACAGGCTCCACCAAAAGGGTGTACAAAGAGGCATCTTGATGGCATTGTGGTTAAGATGCGTACTGTATACTGTGACCACAATATTCATTTTCATTCATTCATTCATTCATTTCCTGTCACCTCTCTACCTGTGAATAAAAACAAATATGCACCTTAAAAATTAAGAATACCATTTCATGGGATCTTTCCATTTGCAGTACACTGTATAAACCAATTACATAGTGTACCTGTTCATTGCATGTTTGACACGGCTAACTATGATTTTATGCTGCTGTTCAAAAACACAGTTCCTATGTCTCAAGTCAGTTCAGGGCAAACTAAATATAAACAGAATACTGTATAAACTGCACTGTGCTCTGCTGCATGTGAATTAATGTTAACACACTAGATGACCATTAAAACATACTAAATCCGATCTTTTCTGTTTTACTACCTTTTTAATGTTGCAGCGAAATTGGTATTTGTTCCTGTGCTGCCATACGAATTCTGCTATATTCTGTTACTACTTAACAACAGTTCAATTAACTCCGGACGTAGAAAACAAGAATCCAAAAGAATAATACGAAGCTTGCAGCACCACCTTCACCGGGTGCCACATATAGATTCTGGACAATGTTAAGGCTGGACCGACAGGCCGTAAACAATTATACCTGCAAGTCTGCAGCCAAACCTCACTGAAAACTCTGACCTTTGTGCACAAGTCACCATCTAGTGGCTTGTTTACACTTCAGTTGATGTCACATTGGTCTAATACACATAATGGAAATGTTTCACATTATGTCAATAGGTTTTCAAACGGAAAAGCAGCCCTGTGTTTTGATAGGAACTGACCTTATGTCTGGATTCTGAGACTTACCTGACTGCTCACAATAATATATTTTATATAAAAGTACTTTTTTGCCATTTCTTTAACAGAATTATCAAAACACTTAAGGAGTGAAAAAAAATGTTGAAACGTGTTTAGTAAAAAAAAAAAAAAAATCTGACATCACATCCAAAACATCAAAAACATAACTCATGACCCATCATATCCATGTAGCCTGTCATTCACAGACAAACGTATGTAACTGCCACTGTGACGCTCAAATGTTTGTTGGAAATCAACAAGCTTCTGCTGTTTGCTGGCCAACTTATCAAAAGACTAGGCAATGTGTAAATGATATCTTGTGACAGACCACATGGAAACGCGGTGCCTTTTTAGGATGGTGATGAGTAACACAACCAAAAAAAAAGATTGAGAAGTGAACGACTCCACCTCTGCCAGGTCACAGTCCCTGATGTATCTGCTGGTAACCTGAGAGTCAGCAGCTTTATCAAACTGGTTAGATGAGTAGTGACGGGGTGGGTTTCTTGCCCGGCCAAGCTTCTTTGGCATACTTCTTTTTGCGTGGCTCGTTGTGGGTCTCTGGTAGATAAGGGGCTGTGACAGGGGTAGGGTTGAGTGTAACAGGGGGCTGGGGAGCCTCTGGGGCCAGGTCCACCTCTGGTGCTGGATTGGGGAAGGGCAGAGGAAGCCCTCCCTGCATGGCAGCACCTCCTGGAGCTCCTGTTGGCTGGTTCTCATGACTGGTGGGAGGCAAGTCCCCGTAAAGACCGCCGCCCAAGCTGTAGCCGTGGATGCGTTTCGAGGTCAGGTCTTCAAGACCCAGAGTGTTTTGGCTATCTGATCTGCGTTTCTGCAGCAGGAATGATAGAGTGATAGTGTCATAATTCTTACCGTAGAAGTTAATACTGGCATATTGTCATTTAAATAAGACAAATAACAAAAACACAAACGTCTCCATCATAAGACCATGGTCTGTTGATAATTCCTGAACTGCAGTTTATTTACACAGGTTAGGCACAACAGACTGATTAAAATGCACATGTAAAGGAACACTGTAGTGAGGCTCAAGCACTTATGCAAGCACTTAAGCACATACAGTGGGGCAAAAAAGTATTTAGTCAGCCACTGATTTTGCAAGTTCTCCTACTTAGAAAGATGAGAGAGGTCTGTAATTTTCATCAGAGGTACACTTCAACTATGAGAGACAAAATGAAAAAAAAAATCCAGGAAATCACATTGTAGGATTTTTAAAGAATTTATTTGT
>NC_065511.1:27218021-27286907 GCF_006386435.1 Epinephelus moara | reverse complement strand
AAATTACAGACCTCTCTCATCTTTCTAAGTAGGAGAACTTGCAAAATCAGTGGCTGACTAAATACTTTTTTGCCCCACTGTATGCTTAAATTCGGTATTCTGTACAACGTATAGTTTATGTGAGTGTGGTCAGATATCCACAGCGATTCACTCTATGGCATTAGTTATAACATCATAACTTTTTTGCAGACACAGTCCTAATCTGCAATTGGAGCCAGCCAATTAGTTGAATAATAATTACCATGACGACTTTGGATTCCCATAATTAAATGAACATGATCGACTGCGATAATGACATTTAAAATGGGTGCTTCACTCATAGAAAACTCTGCTGCAAATCAAATCAGGTGCTTCAAAACCAACAGCCAGCTTCCACTTTTGAAGAGCTGTCATGCCGCTATGCGCACACCCTGCAGCAGCAACCTATGAAAAACATTCCTGAATTCTGCAACTGCAGATGGCTAAATGAAATGCAACCGTCATCATCTGCTGTTTGGACACTTGAGAAAACAAATCATATGCAAAAAGTGCATGTGACTTGTGTCCCCATTAAAAGCAGCACAACTTGTTAAACCACCTAAAAAAACCACCACAATCTGCAGTACGATGACTACATGAAGGCCAAGAAGAATAATGTCGCTTATGTTCCCGTATCGTTACCATTAATCCCCACCACCACTGTAAAAAAAAATAAAATAAATGCAGGGGGATGCGTATCCATGGAAGAGGGACTGAATTTAGGTGACGAAGAACTGTGTTTTAGTCTTAGTTTGATGCAAAGATTTTTTTAATTTGTAGCAATGTGGAACAAAGTAAAAGCAGTGATCTGTTGATTCAACTGTGGGTAAAATATTTTGGTACAATTTTATTTATATTTTGTTTCTATGTGATGCACTGAGAGTAAGGACCACTCTTATTTGTTGCAAATATTAGTGCATTAGCAGGAATGTAACGTGGAAGTAAAAGCGCCATTCTGTTTATTTAAATGTGAAAGTGGATTCATAACACAAGACAAAACCAGAGCATCATTGCGAAATGTAACGTGACCTAATAATGGTTTTATCTCCATTGTCTTGTGTTCAAAGTCGATTAAAAGTCAATTTATTGCCCAGCTCTAACACGTAGCTCCTGACATTACACATTTTCTAAGTTGCAGGTCACAAACGTACACATAACCCACTGCAAACCATCAATATGTTATAAAAGACTATGAGAACCCTACTCATCTTTTTTTGGAAAAAATCAGAATCACTCATCTAACTAAAATGGAAGAGACTTTTTGTGTCTGTCTGTCCTACGAATTTCAAGACAATCAGCCTATTGTTGTCACACGTATCCTTTGTATTGCTGAGGACCCAGTGTAGTATAGTGTTGAGTACCAGCTCTTGAGATCTACAAAACATATTTATTAGTAGTGTGTTACTACTACCAGCGGTACACACTGTGTAGTGTATTGAGAAGGGACCCTTGTTAACTGTTAAACCGCCAAATGGCATGCTGGGTACAGCTCGCCTTTCTGCTGAAATATACCAAGTGAATCAGAAGTTCTTAAATAACAAAACCAAAGCTTACCTTGATGGGGATGACAGCAGTCTGGACCATGTTTCTAAAGCGTCCCACTGAGGGGTCTATATCCTCTGTAAGAGTTTAAAGACAAGTGTTACAATCTGTTGCAGAGTGCAATTCCTCTCTTGAAAAGCAGAATCTCAAATATCTGTTTGGCAATATAGCTCGGTTATATATTTAAAAACATGACCGCAAAATCCTCTAATTTCCTTCTCAGTTGCATGCAGTGAAACTTTAACACAAGACTCTACAATTTCACAACACTATTAAGAAAGGAGTTTAATCCACCACAAAACATAGTCTGGTCTGGCATTGTCATTACAAGCAACAGAATTGTTTAAACATGCAGTTGTTTAAAGTATAACTGAGTTTTTGTGTTTCTTTCAGCACTGCCTTCACTTTGATTCGTACCTGGGTTAATGATGGAGTCCTCTTCATTGAAGGTAACCCTGGAGTTCCTCCGTTTCCTCTTAGGCCTCTGGATTTCAAGATTACCCTCCTCGATGGTCAGTAGGGAGATGCGTTTGTTGTGAGCTGTGTTGAACTCTGTCAGGTTCTGGCAGGATACAGGCAGATAAAGAAAAATGTGTGTAATATAGCTGCACTGATAAAGATAATACTACTTTACAACATGACATTATACCAGACTGAGCAATAGACATAAACAGATCAATCTCGAGATTTTAGTTTTTGTGTTAACACTGATCATACAATCTATGATCTCTGAGGATTAAAACAAAATGCAAAATATTACACTTAATAAAGATAACTATAGAAAAGAAAAGCACTAAAATATATTTTAAACGTTGTTGTGCATCTATAAAACTGCAATTTGGAAGCAAAAAGGTGATAATCAGGAAACAAGACAGCCATTTTTTTCTGTTACGTAGTTTATGCTTAAGAGCATAAGAATATTGTTATTATTAAGAAACTAAATGTACCTCCAGCTCTGTCTCTTCTTCTGGAAGCCCAAGCAGTCCTTTCAGCTCCTCGTCCTCTCCTGTCTTACTGTCTCCTGTGCCGGCTGTGCCTTGGGTTTGGGGTTTCTCTCTGATGGTGTACGTCCTTGTTGAGGCCCCAAAAGATATTGTAGAGTCTATGGGTACTTGCTGAGGCTTGTGTGCCTCCAGACGGATGTGTCCAAGGAAAGTACCGTGAGCTAAAACGATGACAATGAATAGGAGAGTGGCGTATGTTAACTGTGAAAGTGTGGCCTGTTGAACTGAATCAAATGTGATTAAAGTTTTGGTAGCCTATTAGAATAATAAAATCAAATACTACTACTTGACTAGATAAATAGTGCTGCAAAAAATGACTTAAGTGAGGTGAACAGACTGAAAACTTTATGTTATTAGATAAAAACAGAAGTTGCAGAACATCTGAAATCGCAATAATATTGTATTGTGACGTAAGTATTGTAATAATAGTAGTTTTTATCCTGTGTATGTCAAACCATGCCAGATACTGGTTATAGATACAGCCTAAAATGAGTAAACAAGATGTGATTGTGAATGGTGTCTTACTGCTGTTGAGGTCTATGAGAAAGACCCTCTTCAGGTGTTTGTGGTAGACCAGGGCAGCGTGGACACGTGAGCATGACTGATGGTCGATGGTGAAGTCACACCAGTCTGGGTTCCTCCCAAACAAGTAGTACTTCTTTTCATCTATGATCAGTTTCTATAGGGAGAGACAGTTTCAGTGAATCATGGTCATTCAAACACTCTTCCAGAGAGATCCATAAACAGTCTGTTATGTCTCTGTGCCTCTGAGCCATAACTTAACAGTGTTGCTTCCCACTGAAAAGCTTAAATCTCAGGGCTGTTGCTGCTCTTGCACCGTTTGAAGCCGTGCAGCCATAGACAGTCCCAGTGTGCATCACAGCTGGGACAAAGTGGACTGTCAGGCTCGTATCTGGTGCATTCAACTAAGGGAGCTCCCACAGTATTATCTATACATGCTTTGACACTAATGCACAATAACGTTGAGATGATGTAAAGAGTAAAAATGGCCCAGTTTCCGGTTACCTCCATCAGTTTGTCTCCCTTCATCACGTCCAGATGCAGCCCCTGGGGCGGCTTGCCTGCCCTGAGAGACATCAGTTGGTGACCGTTTACAACATTTATACAGACTACATACCACGAGTTTATGCACAATTGATCATTACAAGCGATAGCTGAATAGCTTCGCTTTGTTCTCTTGTTATGCTTAAAGGTAAATTCACAAAAACAAGTGCTTGTACCTGTACAATAAGCTAATGGGAACGTTAACATCGGTCATCATCTAGCTAACGTTCTTGGAACAGCAACGCTATCAAAGAGCAAGGCAAAGGCTATATAATAAAATGCCTTATCTATATCACAAAACCTCTTCTAATCACAACTATCACTTTTGAAATTAAAAATACGAAGCACTGTCCTGAAAACACACTTTAAAATAAACATCATCCAACGCCATTACTAATTTAATAGCGGCGTTAACGAGTTAGCTTGCTAGCTTGCTAGGTTGCTAACGCTAGCTTACAGAAACTACAATCTTCTCTCTCAGTAAAAGATGAGGGATATGAGTGCTGTGCTTATATGCATCTGATATTGCATCACAGACAACCGGTTACAACTTTAGCATGTGCATATGCTCACCATGATGGACAATCAAAAGGAGGAGCACTTTCTTTGCTTGTTTTAGTCGCCATCTTGCCTCATCTTCTCATGGCCGAGCTGCATGATGGGTAACCGTCACTCTGGGTTACTGGGAGTTGTAGTCCAAACACATAGCGTCCAAATTTAACCACCAACTCAAGTTAGTAAAATACATAATGTGCCTAATAAAATTGAAAGTGGCCAAGAGTATCATGAGCATACTGTGCTAGCATCACTGAGGGCAATTACAGTAGAGAACAACTTTGAGTTCCCTCAACAACCACTAGAGGTCCTCAGAGCCCAGATTTCTTACTCAAAATAGCTATGTGCTGCAGAACCAATGGTTGTCAAGTGTGTCTTTTTTGGGTTGTTGTTGTGGAGAACTAGTGGCTTGCGAACCAAAGCAACACAAGATATTCTCAGATCTCAGATATTTATTTTTGATGCAAGAGCATTACGCCATTTCCTCTACACGAGTCAAAGTGTTGTCAGGCTAGCATTTGATGAGAGGTGGTACTGCTAAGTTGGATCATGGAAAGGGGGGGGAAACCCCTCAAGAGATTCAACCAACAGA
Organism: Epinephelus moara; assembly: GCF_006386435.1. Lineage (NCBI taxonomy): Eukaryota > Metazoa > Chordata > Actinopteri > Perciformes > Serranidae > Epinephelus > Epinephelus moara. Next base: position 27,282,131 of record NC_065511.1, on the reverse strand, counting down.
CCAGGCTGATCTTTGATATGGAAAGTGTCGTGGGTTTTGTCAGATGCTGTGAGGGGCTGCCTCATCATGTCACGAAGAGGGGAGGAGGCCTGGTTTACTCGACAGTGCAAATCAACAGAAGGAAGTAAATGTGCTGTCTTTTCCTGCTATGTGTTTGAGGTAGATTGAGAGAGCAGAGGGTAAATTACATGTGTGAGGGATGTGTCATGGGGCACTTTGAGGTGCATCAGGACCAATAAATTTGGATACAAGGGTGGTACACTTAGTAAAATTAAATTTCCCCACTCTGTCTGTCCTTTCTTTGAAATTTGGCTATTCGTAATCTGTCCATATAGTTGCTACCTGTTAAAAACTTTGTGTTTGGTCAAGCCACTGAGTTGTTAGTGTGCTTGACATGCAAAGACAAAATGTGGTGTTTTGGATCTTTTCGACCTTCAAACAGTGTTAACAGAGAATTGATTTTGTCCATTTAACAGGTGAGTACGTAATGAGGAATGCCTTTTGTACACATTGTAATATTTGCAGGTCCAACACTCTCTCACACACACATGTACATTTTGACACATTTCCTTATAAGGCTATAAAGCTTAGAGTATCTCGGTCTATTTCTCTGGGTGACAGCTAATCGAGACTCTATGTCACAATCAATTAAATAAGAAATAACTCAAACACCTTCTTTCACAACTTCACAGTATAATAATGCACACGTCCTATCACTTGTCCTCCGCCTGTGAATGCAAGCACTGTGCAAACACCTCCTGTAACTTCCTCATTCACTTTTGTGGTTTTTGACTGAGAAAGCAACCTCATTTTATGCTTTGCTTGCCATTTGCTGTCTGCCTTCATTTTTGATCACAGCACACTTGAGGCAGCAGCGATGGCAGGCACGACTGCTTTGCCGCTTCAACAACTCATCGCTTCATTGGACAACTCTTGTCTGCCAAAAATTCTACAAGTTTGCTCTGGAGTGTATTTCCAAGGTAGGCATTTGGTTGTTTTAGTCATTGTGAACTGAAACTGTGAGGGCAGATGAGGACAAAGCTAAGGAGATAAAAGATTTTCTGAAGAGATTAGACCACTACAAATCATAATGTGTCTGGATTTCTGTACTGTGTCTGTCTGTATCTACTGCATATGTTTATATCTATAAAGTATACATGTTTCCCTCTTGTCTCAAGCCCAAATCAGACATTATTGCAGCCAATAAGACAGTGCGTATTTGTTTGAGTTGAATAGTTTATATTATCAATGTTTGGTAAAAAGAAATATTTCTCTTTAGTGTAAGCATCCCAATTAAGAACAATAAGAAGATCTGTTATTAATACTTAATATATCTGCACATTGATTGTTGATCTGGTTATTTATATCCGTCTTCGTTCTGTTTCTCACTCTCCATTTCAGGGTCTATATATGAAATTTCTGGGAGTGAAGTGTGCTTTTCTACTGGGGATCTGATAAAGGTCATCAACATTGAGCTCCTATCAGTTTGCTGCGAGGACATCAGCAACAATGAGAAGTTTGAGCTACCTATCAGCCACACAGGTTGGTCTGAGCTGTCAACAAGATTCTCATGAGAACAGCTAATTTTGTTACGTTGCTGACCACTGACACTTGTTGCTGTTTCTCAGGTTTATTCAAGGTTGTTCCGGAGGACATGCCGTACAGTACAATCGAGGAGATGATGAGCCTGAGGCCTGTGGGCCTGGAATCCTGCCTTCCCTTCACTTTCACCAGCCGCTCCAAGATAACCATTGGCAATTTCACATTGGGGGCTGGTAGAGCTTTGACCGTGCTCTCTATCAAGCAGCACGAGGGGGAAGAGGATCAGTTGCGCTGCCATATTCAAGGAAAACAGGAAGCCTCTGCAGAAGTGTCTATCCCATTCTCCTTGCAAGGAGAGTTCAGAGAGTGTGAAAGCGAGGAGCGTTTCACTCTGCGGGAGATCATGTCCTCGCCCTGCCTATGCAGTCGAAGGTTTCGCTTCATCAACACCACAAAGTGTGATCGGCCCCTTGTCCTCAGTCCAATATACCAGGTCCACGCCATCATGAACTGTGAGAATAACCTACTTTTTATTTTGTTATTTGAAGAGAATTAAAGTTATCTGAATCTTACTTACATAATAGGTTATTATTTTCACATCGTTTAACTCTTGATTAGAGTACATTAATATATTTGAGTGTTAATTAAAGTGGAATTTAAGTTTTTATTTAGTCAACTATTACACTCAAATGTGATTTTGAAGTAGTTTTACATGAGTGCGGCCATGTTATGCTATTTCATACCTCACTACTTTTGAACGGCAAATATTTGACTTATATCGATACGTTTATTTCTTAGTTTAAAGTTAGTAGTTATGTGCAGATTAAGGTTTTACAAAACCATTGGTGTAGATTTTGGGGGGATGCAAAGGACACATCCCCTTCAGTATTTAGAATGTGCATGTTTCTCCCCCAATAGAAATATGAAAGTAGTGGAAGATTTTTTTTTTTGACAGGATTAAAGATATGTACATCATAAATGGAACTGAGAAAAGGAACAAATTGGTGTATAGATATTCACGAGAATGCAGAAAATTAAGTGTTTGATCCTCAACGTTTTCTGGCCTGCTCAAAAAAAACCTATGCCCTTGTATAAAACCAATGATGAGCTCATCAAATATGATGCAATGTGTCACAGCCTGGCTCATAAGGCCACGTCTTTAAAAGTTATACAAAATTATTAAAGTCTGTGATTAATTAAATACACAACAAATATACAAACACACACGGAGAGAGGAGGTCAGTGGAATCAGAAGTGTAAGGTGCGCATGGCAGTGAAGATAGCGTGAGGGTGTTGTGATATGCATCTCAGCAAAGTTAAGGGAAGAACTTAAGAGGAACTAAAGCCACATTTACCACCAGAGCTTTATAAACTGGAACGCTGGGCCCAAGTCTCACCATCTGGCACTGATAATCCCCTGCCCCACACCACCACAGATGTTCAGCCCCAACGAAACACAGCAAAATGTTTATTTAAACTGAAACGGAGCTGCGTTGAAAACCCTGTTGTGTTACACAAGCAACTGTGGCAGCTGTGCAGGTGGCTTATATTATAAAAAACAAATGTCTTCAATTATTGCATACACCAAGCTGCAGTGGACGTATTTGTGAAAAACTTAAGTTGGATCCGTTGTGCTGATTGGGTACAAGGGCGACACATATGAAACGGGGGGTTAGGGGGGGTCCTCTGTCAGAAAACTTCCCTGCGTTCTGGTGAATTTTATGCACCAATTTGTTCCTTTTCTGCATTAATTTATGGCGTAAATGTCTTTAATTTTGTCAAAATAAAAGTCCTCTGCTACTCTCATGTTTTAATTGGGGCAGACAATGGCACAGGGACATGTCCACCTGCGTCAGCCCCCCCAAAAATCTTCACCTATTATTTGGTAACACTTTGACACAACCACCAAACAAGAGAACACGTACTTCAGAGCTTGTTGCATACCTTCTCACGCCGTTTCAAGGAGCAAAATGGTGCACGGCGTTTTCAGATTGAACGTGTCCTTCGTATCTGAAAAAAGGACAGATTGGCAGATAAGTTTAGTTTAGTTTACAATTTAACAAACCATTATGTACATTATACACATACATACAAAAATCACATTACATACAAAAAAGCAACAAAGAATCACATAGTGTCATACACTTCAAACAAAATCTGTAAGCAAGATTTCACAAGTTGCATCATTTCATTTCATCACTTAATTTCCTGTTTGTTAATACGGTTAACTGCTTAAGTAATCTTTTAATGTTTTATTGAAAGCGTCTCTGGTATTTATTTTAGTGACATGATTTGGTGAAGAATTTCATCCTGTAATGGCTCTGTGAAACGCAGTAGACCTGAGGAGATTTGTCCAGAGAATCGTAATTGTAACAGATTAAATTACCCAATAGTGAATAAAGTAGTTTAAATTAGCACCACTTTAACCAACATCAGCGCATTAGTGATCAGTATTTTAATATACTTTATAATAGTATAATACTCACAGGGACCTGCACAATGATGACACCATTTTTGAGACTTTAATTTTGCTGTTGGTTATATTACCGAACTTTTACTGCCATAGATTTTGAATGCAGGTGTATTTTTACACTGTATTTTATACTTTTATTAGTAGTACTTCTCCTTCTAGTAAAGGTCTTCTATCACTGATAAACCTCAGTGTGTTCTGGTTTTAGTTAATACAGTTCCATCGAGTAGCTTTTCTACATTTTCTAACATGAATCCTCTTGTTTTTTGTACAGTGAGGAAGAACGTGTTGAAGTTTCCCTCCAGCTTAGAGGTGGATGTGGTCGACGTCACCGATGTGTGCAAGGATGCGAGTTTCGTGACCCCGCTCAGTCTGACAGAGGTCCACTCCCAGCCAGATGAATCCTTTCCTGTTGTAGTGGAGGTACTGGAAGGCCCAGAGACCCGCTCTCTGTTCAAGTGCAGCTGGCTGCCAGAACTTAGCAAGAGCAGCCACCTGATTTTCCACAAGACAGGAACCTCAGCCATGATTTTATTATCCAGCATGAAGAGCCGAAAGGCGCAGCAGTACTTCCTGGTATCTCAGCAGTATGGTGGAAGATTTCGGAGGCGGCCAAGAGAGTTTAATTCGGTGTATGAGCTGTATGTTGCTTCGATCCAGGCACCGGGTCTGAAGGTCAGCGTAACAAAGAACTGTGAGGAAGATGAGGAGGAGGGCCTGCCTGGCCTCAGTGTGGGGGAACAGCTGGAGGTCATTCGCTGCGAAACAATGGTATTGCCTTGTGGAGGCAGCAAGGGAGAGACGCAGTCCGTCGAGGCTCTCTTGTGTCAGCGTCTCCAAGAGCCAGATGATGGGGATGATGATGATGATGATGAGGAGGAGGAAGTCAAGCAGGAGGATGAGAGAGAGAAGGTTCCTCTGCCTCTGTACATGCAGGGTCACTTTGTGGAGGTACTGGGTGATAACAAGAAGTACAAACTCAGAGACTTGGGTAAGGAGTTCACTTTGCCCCTGGATGTTAAAGTGGTGAGCCGGGACACTGAACTAGAGACTGATCCACTAGTTGGATTTGCGTGTCTCAGAATAGAGGGAGCAATGTTAGAGCCCACCATCCAGGTGAGCTTTCCACACAGCCCAGACCACTGTTTCGAGATCCCAACCCAGTGGCTCTCGATGTCTGTCTATTTTACCAAGGACCCCCTGCCATGGCCATGCGGTCAACCACCCAAATGCCACGTGAACAGGGTTACAGAGGTGACGGACACGTTCTTTTATGAATTTCGCAAACAGGGGAACTCAAATGCAGCTCCTCCACCTCGACCACCAAAGCGAAATCTGTCAACTTCGACGTCAGCAAAAAAATCATCAAAATCCTCGAAGAAATCATCCAAAGCAGAAAAGTCCAAACATGGACAAGACAAAGGCATCCCAACCAAGGAGCTGGCTAATTTGACTTTAAATAGCAAAAGACGGCCCCCAGCTCCCCCACCTCCAGTAAGTATGACAATAATTGCATATGTGTAGATTTCAGGGGGAGGGATGGGCGCAGGGGACAAATCCTCCTCAGTTTTTAGAACATTTGCATTTGTTTCCTCTCAATAAAGACATGAGTAGCAGAGGACCTTTATTTTGACAAAATTAAGGACATTTACACTATAGATTGATGCAGAAATGGCACAAATTAGTGCATAAAAATTCACCAGGAAGCCAGAAATTAAGTATTTGATGCTCAAAAATCTTCTGGCGGAGGACCCCCCCCCCCAACCCCCATTCAAATAAAACCTATGCCCTTAAATGTATTCAAGGTCCCAAGAGCTATTCAGAATGTGTTGTGGTTGAGCTGTCATGGTTAACATGTCTTCTTGAAATTATTTATAAGAACACACCACAGCGCAACTTCTGTGTTAGAGAAATATTTCTCAGTATGACTTTCGGGAAATCTCAAACTTTCTCAGACTATTCAAAGCAGTAAAGCTTCCACTTTTTGCTGCGGTGGACAAGTGATGCGTGGAATTAAGCTGAACATTTCTGACTTCCTCTTGTTGTGCAGGGTATCTTTGATGATCAGCCTCCACCAGTCGTACCCCGAAAGCAGTCAGCTGAAATGACAACAGGCAAGGCTCTGCCAAACACTTATGTTGAAAGGGAGGAGCGGAAGACAAAAGGTGAGGTTGTTTTAGCAGAATCATGTAGGTTTAAGCCATAACACTTAATTCTTAAGGTTTTCTATAATTCTTATCATGATATTTAAAAAAAAAAAAAAAGACCAACAAAACTTTCCAACCTGCCCACTCACTTGCACACTTTGTGCAGATCGATAAGGGGAGACCGGGGTTGGTTGTCACAGCGCATATTACAGCCACACTAGAGGTTGCTGTGACATTATGTCAAGATCACAGTTGGCCTCACGTCCTGCTTATTTTGCACTGGTCATTTTGTGCAACACACAAAAAATTGATGTGAGATCATTTTTTTATGTTGGTGGGGGGTTTTTTTGTATTGAAAGCTTGGAAGTTATTTGTCATTTAGAAATCACACACTCACTAAAAAGTCGAAGGTTAATAGCTTTAATTTGAGTCAACATTAAGCTAGCAAGCTAAAGCCGTGTGGCAGCTAGCTTGAAATGTTTGTCAAGAGGTCAGTTGGGGATAGCTCTGTCACTGCTCAAGACAGTCAGCATTGCAAACATGTTATGCTCTGTACACAACCACACACACACACACACACACACACACACTCACACGCACACGCACATGCACAATGTTGCTTTAGTTCCTCATTGAAAAAACAATGTTGTATCTAAACAGCTACAAACTTCAACCCAGGTTGTTTGACATTTTAACAAAAGTTCCTGGTCGTATTGAAATGAAGATTAACCTGTTTCAGTCTCACTGTTTCATTTAATGTTATATTCATAATGAAATGTTATGAAACAATGGCTTTAATAAAGACTAGATTTTTTTTTCCAGCACTGTAAATTCCTCCATTTTACGTCTCATTTCAGAGGATAATTCAAACAAACAATCACATGGTCCACATTCAGGATTTAAACACGAGGGGCATTGATGATAGCAAAACTATTCAAGATGTGGTAGTCATTTCAAAACTTATTTGGTGTTTTTATCTTAAATAACGAAAAGGTTATATATGTTTTTAAAAATCTTAATCTTTTTTCTGCAACAACATTGATCACTGCAGGGACAACCAACCTCGTGATGGAGTTTCTGTCTTTGATGGTTTATAACTTCTTGTCACAGTAAGCTGTAACAATGAAAGAGATACCCATTTCAAGCCAAGACCTTAAGCTTTTATTTCATTTCACTGAAAGATGTTTTAATGTTGAGCATTTCACACGATGTTTCTCAGGCTGAAGCAAATGGTTCATTACTTTGGGACTATTTTCAGATGCAAATTGATACACATTTAGTGCTCTTGTATTTATGTTATGAGGGAAGTGTTTGGGGAAGACACTTCAGTGCCCATGTTCATATAAACAAGGAAGTGAAACTTTTGTGACTATTTAAGTGTTTAAATATTTTTGTATTCATCAAAAAAAATTTGTCTCTTCATTGGATTTGTTTGATAAATATAAAATTATTTCATATTCCTCCCACAGTGAATCAGGAGAGAGAGTGTCACGTTGCAGCAGATGTGGACAGCGACCATGACTATGAGACTGTGGATGACAGTTTTGTAACGATGATGAAGACAGCGCAAGAGAATGTAATGTATTACTGAAGTTTATGTTCGACCGCAACAGCAAAATATCACAAATGTGTGGTGGGAACAGAATTTAAAGTATACTGTGCAGGATTTTCTGTTCCTGTTTAACATACTCGCCAGCAAAAGTGAAAGTTAAAGCCAACTCTTTATTCACTTTGGCTTTTTCTTTTTGGCACTGTGTGTGGATGCCAGCTGCTTCCAGACTGGCGCCTAGTTGCTACCTTTTTATATGCTAAAGCCCCGGCCTCACCTGAGTGCTGTGGGGGTACACACCCATAAATGTCCCAACCATTGAAAATTAAAAAAAAAAAAAAAAAAACAGGAAGAGGGTAGGGTCTTTGCAGAAAATACAAAACCACAAACTTCTGCTGAGTCATACATGATGATTGAGAGGGATTATTTCTGAGTCTAATCACTGGGTTTTTTTTAGGAAAATCCTGCAGAGCTTATCTTTAAGAGTGATGAAAGAAAATGTCATATTGCGGTTTTTAAGCTCTCCTGTCTTAAATACAATGTACCAAGGCGTTCTTATATTGTGAGGCTTTACAGTCGGACCAAGCAACCTTAAAACTTAACTGGTTTAACTATATTCAGCTATAACCTCCTGATAGCATCCTGCATCTGTGAGGACCATTGAGACAATTTGAAAGATTTATAGTGTTTGGTTACTCGTTTTCAGTGTGCACACAAAGTGCACGTATGGCAAAAGGACTGGCCCTCCTTCAGTTGTGTGGACAATTTATTTAGCAAGGGTTTGCCCACATGAGTATTTGATGTCAATGTAGCATCTTGTAGTGTATCACAGAACATACAGTAACACCACCGTTTTAATGTGGTCAGCGAAACTGTGTCTCCATTCATTTCTATGCTTCATCTTCAAGGCTGCATGATGCTGTGGCTTTGTCACCATGTACAGCAGACAACCCACAAACTCTGATCAAGTACTACCCTTGTAGTGTTTATTGTTGCAGTATTTGTTGAAATATCATACTATTGTGCTCTTTGTTCAAACTTGTAAGCAAGTCGTTGATTTAACCACGTGGTAGTTTTGGAGGCTGTAGCTTTCAGTTTTCTATACAATAACAAGGAAAACAACAGCAACACCCTGCAGTATTATACAGACTATATATGACACCACAAACAACAGCCTTCAATATTACCAGAGTTGAACCAATGTCTTATTTTAAAAAATGCATATTTATAAGCTTCACAGAGGAACATTTTATTGTACAGGCATGTGATGTATATGGCACCACCCTACAGTATATAAACAGACTCTAAACTGCAAGGGCTCATATCAGTCCTCGCTGGGATGCAACAGTCTTAACCACAAACATCACAAAATGGCACCTCTGCAGCATTTGGTCATAGTGGTAATAGAATAGCAGAAGCTCCCCCGGCGGTCACAGCAAACTAATGATCTGAGAGTACAAAAAGGAGCTAGACCTGGTGTCTAATCCTGTTTTGTTTTAAGCTGAATTTTATTAAAATGACTCATTGGTGGGTTTTCCGCCCAAATGCCAAAAAAATAATAAAATAATATAAAAGATTGTTTGTGTATTATCTCCATTTCTTTTAATGTTTAATTATTTCAACTACAGACATAGTGTAGTTTATGTATCTTGAGTTATGTTGTACTTAAGACATGTATCGTCATAAAAAGTTGCTTCCAAATCTATTCAAGACCTACGTGTTGTTTTTTTCCAAACATTTTTGCAAGATTCAGTTTGTGAAATGTCACATCTAAAAGTTGTGAATACACATGTAAAAATACAAAATTTCAATAAATTTGCACAAACTACTTGTTTATCATGGGAATGAGTGGATGGGAGGGTTCAATGCAACAAAATATGTAAAACTAAAAGAGCTTGAATAACATCTAAGCACACCGTACGGACTGTGTTATCAAGTTAGAAAAATATTAATCAAAAAGTGTATGTGTAAATTATGAAACAAAAGAGTTCCTGGCAGGTAACCCGACTGTTTTGTGTAGTTTATTAATTTTGAGATAAAGTTACACAGACAAAAATAAATGTAGCATGTGCGATCCAAATCTTTAAAATTACAAAATGCTTTACAGTGGAGAGGTGGGAAATACAGAACGGTAGCATGAACAGCTAACAGAGGCTTCTTCAACAGCAACACCTTTGGGACTTGCAACACAGCAGAAGCAACCTCAGGAATACAGGATGTGTAAACCAAAAGGTTACCGTCACCTAAACCATGTGTTCTTCAACCAACATCAGAGGGTTTCACACAATGTCACGCAGGTCTGCGGCATTAACGAGAGGTGTGATTCAGTTGATAGCTTAGAGTTATAAAACCTATACCAATGAATTATATCAGGTTAAACTCAGATAACTGGTGCCAAGGTGAAGGTGTTTATTCATCACTGTCTGTTGATTTGAAGTGATCTTCGTCGATGGTTGAAAAGATGTGACCTTCATTGCTTAGGAACTCCACTGCTTGCCTGTGAGAGCACAAAGAGAAATATGAATTATCTTTTTCAAGCACCTTTTTATATGAATTTCAAGCAATGCAAATACTACTTTTCTTTGTCTGTTTGATTTAGAAAACGGGCTGCAACAACTGGTCAATCAAATGAATATTAACTGGCGACTAATATGACAATTTGCTCCTTTTCTTGGTCTCACATAATGAATTCAATATTTCAGGGTTTTGCAAAACAAGATACTGTCTGAGGAAACACAGAGGGGGAAATTAGCAGTAAAAAGGATGTAACTTTGAATGACATCCACTTGATTTGACTAACTGCTGAAGCCTGACATTAGCTGCAGATACACTTGGAATACTAACTTTAAATCTTTTACACAGAACGAGGACTGCGGTGCTTCACAAGAGATTTAAAAAATTACTCAGAAAAGAACAAAGACTTTTAATACATGACAGTATAAAATCTGAGTCATGTCAGAGTTAATGCACATAAAATAATACAATAAAACAAAAACAAATCTTCTATTTGACAGCAAAGCCAAATTTTAAGAAGAAAATAATTTGACTGCTGGTTCACTGGTCATTTCTTTTAAAAACCACTTCATCTTTAGTCTTAACATGGGCAAAAATAACAGCTACACAGTTCCTGTAGTTGACAATATAAGTGGGATTCCTGGAAGGTGTTTGCAGCATCCCTTCCACGCAACAGATTGTTTTTAACTGATAAAGCCATCCAGTGGTGTGAGAGTGCACCCTTACGACATGTGTGGTCAAGCTAGCTTTTGTGAAAAAGCATGACTCTGAACTTTATGTAAAAGAGGACTGAAAAACGACGTAGTTAATGTTGTAATTCGTTCAACTTGCTCACTTTCTGTCTTCTCTTAAACTTAACTCTATGTGACCAAAATGCAAATCATGAAGTGCTTTGCTTTTCAGCTTAGTTAGAATGTGTGCTATGGATGCAACACAGTAACTTAACTCTACTGTGATAATTCCCTGGAAAATCACAAAGGATATTTCTATCCCTTTACAACTTAAAGCTGAACTTCTCTTACTTGATGGCAGCCAGACTCATGGTACCGAGTCTCTGCTTTAGGTCCTGAATGCTGATGCCTTGTTGGTCTGGGCAGCCTCTTATCAAACTCAGCACCTTGTGAGATGAAAAAGGACATGTTAAAACAGAACAAGTGTCCGTCAAGACAGAACATTGTCAAACCATTACTGATTTTTATGAGTGAGCTATTTTCATGTAACTTTTAGAGGAGTTACAGTGAGGAGGGACAGCAGTGGTGGGTAAACAAAAACCGTACTCAAGTAAAAGTATTCTTTCTTTATAATTATATTGACTGAAGTCAAAGTTTTGCTTGTAGGCTACCTTATTGCTTGCTGTCGGGCAACTGCTGTCAGGCATGTTAGTTCAGCCAAATATAAAAATCATTTATAGCTAAAGCTAAATGTATTGGTGACACTGAAAGTACAACAAGCAGCAGAAAGTGCGGCCTGTGGTGAGCTGACAGCCAATGGCTAGAGCTCGGAGCTGCAGCAATTTGAGTCTGTGGTAGAGTGTGGTCAAACTTAAAGGGGGTAATGGTTAAACCTTTAGCAGCAAACTGCAGCCACAGCCAATCAGTACACACACTGTGCGTTCCAATACCCATACTACCATACTATATAGTACAGCAGAGATTTATTATGTCCTAATACATGGTATGTCAAATGCAGTATGCAGTCTGATTTTGTAGCAAGCCAGCATGCTATTCTGGATATTCTGACCCACAATCCTTTGCACAGCGGACGATACGTCACATTGACTGAACTGCAGACACATGACAGCTGATTAACAGCACATTCAAGTAGCTGATGACCAGTGGAATAGTAATAATAGGAATATTAATTGTTTAAGTGAACAAAATAATCATAAATATCACCAACAACAAAAGGGCATAACTATAAAAATAACAGAAAACTGCAGATGTAATTTCACTGTCACAAGTATAATATGTTCGAATCTACAATTTCTGCAGTTGTAGCTTTAAAGTTAAACAACACATGTTGCAAGGTAACAACAGCAGAGCTTTTTGGGTTGATCTTTGTCTATGTCGAACCTGGTAAATGACGTTTGTTTCCAAGGTAACAGATATATAAAAGCAAGAGGCTCAAAGTTTGGGGCGTAATGTTATGAGAAAATAGTATGTCGTGATTGTGTGCATACTGTATGCAACAGTACGTACTTTTTAAGGGCAGCTGCAGTACCTACTAAAAGTAAAAAGAAAAAGTATGCAATTCGGAACGTAGACCTGTGTTACCCAGAATTCAACCCTGAAACACATGAACATGCCTCCCAGCCGCAGAGGAATGTAATTAATGTGACATCCTGCACTTCATCACTACTTGGTGTGTTTTCGGGGTAAAAGTAGCAAGAAGTATGTAGCCCATTGTCATAAGTACATGTATCGCAAAGGTGCTCAAGTAACAGTATAAAGTATTCTGCAGAACAACACCTCTTTAGAAGGACAATTTAGGGGCGTCGGTGGATTAGTGGTGGAGCAGGCGCCCCATGTACAAGGCTGTTGCCGCAGCAGCCCGGGTTCAAATCCAGCCTGTGGCCCTTTGCTGCATGTCATCCCCCTCTCCCTCTCTCTCTCCCCCCTTCACACTTACCTGTCCTGTCCATTAAAGGCAAAATGGCCCAAAAAATATCTTTTTTTTTAAAAAAAAAAGAAGGACAATTTATTTTCAGTTTTCTTTTCCAAGAAAGCACAGATATTCGAGTAAATGGTACGTGTTACTACCCACCACTGAGGGACAGGAAATATGAGACACTAAGCATTATGTGGTTTGATGAGTATCTTGTGCGTTATGTGACGAAATCAGTGACAATTTATATTCTTGGGAACATTAACTAGTTCACAGCTTGCTTTGATCATGACTGCAGCATATTACTGTTCATGGATTAATTTGAAAGGCTTTTTTAGGGGTTTAAAAAAGGAAAAAGATTTAAAATATATTTCATTGCCAAATAGTAACAGTCAAATTCATTAATAACAATTAAAACATTCATGTTCAGAGTTAGGTCAGTATGCAGGACACATGGATTTAGGCTCACCTGATTCTGGTTTGCGCTTAGGCCATTGTTAGTCATGTCCATAGCACCTGCGTAGCTACTACCCATGCTATCCATGCCTGGTCGTGACATGGGTTTGATGTCACTGCTCATTCCTCCTTTGGCACCCGACTGGAACAGAAGTAAAAATAAATTGTGCTGAAAAGTTTCCTCATAACAGCACAGATAAAATCCCCAAAGATAGACTGACGGTAGATACTAAGAAATGTGACAATAGCAAATTTGACTTCTGCATTTCTGCGTTATGGGAAAAAGGTTGAAAAGAGAAAATGCAATACACAACAGTTTTGTTGCATGTTGAAACCAGGTACAGTATACTCTCCTCAGATAACTGCTGTCCAAAAAATGTCACTTTACAGCTTTTCAGATTCAGATTGATGTATTTTTGCAGTTTATCAGTGTCTTAAAAGTGATGCATGTTTTTACTTAGCTGATTTTCTCAATTCTAACTTAAACAAAGCATTCCTTAACATCAGTAGTATTAATATGTGATATAAACTGATGTAACCTAACTTTCTCAATGTGTGTTTGAAATCAACAATAAAAACTGCGGAGGTTTATGCTTAAGGTTTCTCACCATGGTTTGAGATTTGCTTAGCATCATGTGCGCTTGAACAACCTCCAGCATATGTGAGGTGATTTCATTCATGTCCTCCAGTGGCCTGACGCTAAATGCCACGACAGATCTGTGGTTCTGAGACAAGGAGACAAAGATTCACCACTAGGTTGTAAAACAGCTGAATTCAAAGAGGAACTCCAATGCGGTCCATAAGAATAAAATTACTAAAACAAAAAGTTCTTGTAACATGCCAACTTTAATGTCACAAGGTCATGTGGCCTCACAAGAGTTCTTGAAGTTCCTCTTTGTTTCTGGGTACTGTAGAGAGGATGTTGGGACAGTTAACTCACCTGAAAGGAGCGCAGGTTGCCAGAGACTTTGACATATGTGCCAGGAGGCAGGACAGTGCTGTCCACACTGGGGTCCTGTATAAACCAAAACAACAGTGTTGCTAAGGGGCTTGATTTATGTAGTTTACCCCCCAAAAATATATGCTACAGCTTCTAAACAAGAAGGAGAAAACAATGCTCAGGCTCTCAACAGGAGTAGGTTGAGTTAGTGCAGGGATTACTGCCACAGCATTACTGCCACAGCAATTCACATTACTTTACATTTGGTCTGGGTCTTGATCGTACATTTGTACTTCATGCTGGCATTAGTGTCTATCCTTGCATATATATATATATATATATATATATATATATATGCATACACATATATATGTATATATATATATTTTCCACATTTTACATACGTGACCTCATGCACATTGGTATTTTGTGTCATGACTGTGTATTGATAATGGGATGCGTTTAATGCCTTCCAATGAAACAAAACTCCTTTCGGTTAGTAATAAATTTGAGAAGTGAAACTTATTGCTGAGCAGCCACTAGACAGCAGTAGTCAATCTCATAACTATGGAGCCAAACAAATGATCTTATACCCAAAATAATCCACCCGTTAAAGTGGTCTATCAACCTCTGTTGAACAGGAAACCACCAAGAATGTGACCTTCTTGGTAATGGGTTTTATTCACCACTCATACACATTGTACAGTACATGATTCATGCTTCTCTCAAAAGATAACCGAGTGTAATACATCAGCAGGATATTTTAAAATTGTTTGTGTAAAGATAAAAGACCCGTCACTGACCTCTGTGTCTACCCACTGCTTCACATCCATTGGAGCACCCGTCATGTCGTCTACCTTGTACTGGATGTTGGTCATGGATTTGTCTGTGGCCCTGATGATACCTACAATGGTCACCTGTGACACAGAACATGAACCAACAGTGACATTGAGACAGTTAAATAGCTACATTCTCTGTATCAATATGCTGTAGTGTATCATCTCTTAAGTACATGATACACCAAATTAGTCTGCATGTTCTCTCTGTGTCAGCGTGGGTTTTCTCCAAGTACTCCGGCTTCCTCCAACAGTCCAAAGACATGCAGGTTAATTGGTGACTCTAAATTGTCCGTAGGTGTGGATGCGAGTATGAATAGGTGTCTGTCTCTATGTGTCAGCCCTGTGATAGTCTGGCGACCTGTCCAAGGTGTACCCCGCAAGTTATTCAGTTTACTTTTGTATTAAGAACAGAACTAAACCCTCACATTTGAGTGCCTAGAACTTACAAATGTTTGTCATTTCACCTTGTGGAATTACTGAGGAAACAACGAAATCTAATAAATAGTGGCAGATTGTTTTGTTTTCAGTTGCTCAACTCTCTAGCAGCAATGTTGATACTGGATTAATCATTTAAGTCATTCCTCAAACAGACGTTTACTTGTTCAAGCTTTCAACTCTGGGTCTGCTGCTCTTGTGTTTTTATATATTTGAAAATTGAAAATGCTTTAGTTTTTAAACTGTTGTACATCTACAAGGGCTCGGGGAAATTGTGTTAGACATCTTTCACAACTCTGATATTTCTGTCATGCCCCCATTTAGAGGCCACAATGTAACAGGAAATAAATGATAGGGGTCAAGTGATAGCAGGCAGCTTAGGTCTTTTGATGTGTGCAGTGACATGCTGCATATGTTTTACCAAGCAGTGGTGGCAAGCGCACTCCTGTACGCCGTAGTTTGCTGGGGAGGCAGCATGACGGAGAAGAACAAGAGACGGCTAGACAAGCTGATAAAGACAGCAGGTTCAGCACTTGGCAGGAGCTTGGTTTCAGTGGGGACTGTTGTGGTGAGACATCATGGCAGGACAGAGAAGCAGCCATAGTGATGGGCTTATTTCTTTGCATTGCAGGACTGAACACAGGAGATCCTTTGTCTCCACAGCCATCAGACTCTAACACCTACTTCTACTGGCACCTATTTATTGTTGTTGTGCTCCCTGCTTTGCTTCAGCTTACCTGGGCAACTTCTACTTCTCCTACTTTGAAGGCCTCATCAGCCTGGGAGGCAGACATCAGCTGGGACACTGTGCAGGGGATTATCTGATTGGCACGAGTTCTCTGCAAAAGATACACACAGATAGTTTCTGTCAGTGCACAGTAGTGCGAGAGAGGGGGTGAGCCTTTGATAGGTTGATAACAAAGAAGCTGTGGTGTAGACATCAGTACAAACCCCTTTCTTCTCTCCTCCCTGGGACGCGGCAGGTGATGCAAAGCCTCCTGGAGACTGTGTGTAACCTCCTCCCACACCCGACTCACTGTACCCTCCTGAAATGACAAAAAGACAGTGACAGAGCCACTTATTCCTCCCATTACAAACCGTTTTCACCAACTGACGTTAACGTCAAACACACAACAACAAAGAGGTCAGTTAGTTGTTAAGCTAACGTTAGCCGCAGCCACACAACGTCAACAAAACGACCTCAACACTTCATGAACGCAGCAGTGCGAACATTAAACTCACCCTGGTTCCACATGTCGACTCTGTGTGTGTAGGTTAGTAAAATTAAATCTGAAATGTTATTAACTCTGTGTGGCAGCGACAACAACCGCACGCAGCTCTGCAGACTTCCTTGTAGTCCCGCGCGCAGAACTCAATATACAGCGCATGCGCATAGTAGAAGTCCCGCGCGAAACCTGTCAGCAGAGTGTAGGCGCATTTTTTTGCCCTGGTTTTTGCTTGTCAGACAGTCGGTCATGTCTGGATTTGTACAAGTAACGTCTTTGTGGCGACTACAGCTCTCAACAGTGACCCTAAATATACTTTTAGCGTCTGTTTACAAGAAATATTCCGTGTATAGCTTGTTAGGGGCGGCACACAGCCTTAGAGAATAGAGTACCTCAAAGGCAAAGCTCGGGGCATTAAAAACAGAGAGCCTTTAGAGACAGGTTGTGCTGCCTTCGACTCCTCTCGGAAATTTTGTGTGTACTATCCTATCGCTGCATCAGTGGCAACTGCTGTGAGAATATAGGCTACACTACGATTTTTCTTATGTTTTCTTTATTTTTATTTTTATTTATTTTTTTCACAAATTATTAATCACTACATATTTCTCACTTAGTAAACGTTAGGTGGCACAAGGTACATTTACAAAATATCGATAGGCACAATATTCTCAAGCGTTTAACAATTTTGATCAATACCTGTCAACTTTTTAATAATGTTCTTCTGCTTGATTAGGATATTGACAAAAATCGATTTAAGGAGAAATATTTGCTTCCAACAATTAGTTTATGAATTTCAATCTGCGCTGCGGGAAGTCCGAGCATCACCTGAAGGCAACATATGCAACTCGAATTATTCTACTTTTTTAATGAAATATTATATTTAAGCTACAATGTCACAAAAAATTGTAACGTTAACACACCGATCAAAGAGAAAAGAAACATATGCACTTGTTTGTGTTGCAGAAAACCCATATCACTCTCCTGTAAACTAATAATTTAGGCTTCATGCCAGAATGGACAACTGCAGGCTGAAAGCAAGCCTCCTGATTGTATCTTTAGCCCATATAAAAATAGTTTACATGGAGGGATTCGGCACTGAAGTACCCGGATTAGTATATTTAATTCCCTTTTATGGCCAATCTGTAGCCTTTAAATATTGCGTAGTCAGTACAGCGTTTCAATCTCTGGATCAAATCACTGGAGTGTTTCCACATGATGCAGAAAGTTTGTCTCATCGCCTGCCGTACTGCTGTGGGTGTGTTCAGGGCTTGCTGCCAAAAATGTGTTAATATTGCGACTACACTTCTCCTTTTTAATTCATAAAAATACACATTGACGTTTGCACTTCTTTCCAGGTGTAGACTATATTAAACTATCTGGGGTAGGTTATAACATTTTAACAAAAGAGGGAACTAAATAGTCTATAAAGTATAACAGAGAAATCAGCAATGGACCACCCTCAGGCCAAAGACGCGTCATAAACAGCTGTATCCTGTATCTTATCTTGTTTGCCCTTTATAGACTTACCTCTTAAACCCGTACTTGACTTTTTTCGGACTTTTGCTTTCCTGGAAGAGTTCAACATGTCCGCAGTGAGGCTGCTCCTGTTTTGTCTGTTTTTCAAAGAGCTGTTCGCGCTGTCAGGTATGTAGCCTGGTTATATTTTTGTAGACTACATCATTAAAATGTTTCTTTAGAACAACTCCTATCATAGTGCAGAAACAACTTCATGTGCGTAATTACGCATCGTTTTCTCCAGGGAACTTTTGGCACATCACGGATCTGCACTGGGACCCAACATACAAACTAAGCGATAATCCTGAACTTGTGTGCGCATCAAGCGGCAAACAACCTGCGGTCAATGCGGGGAAGTATGGAGATTATGTTTGTGACTCGCCATGGCTCCTTATAAACTCCTCTGTATATGCCATGAAGAGTATTCTACCAGATCCGGACTTCATAGTATGGACAGGGTATGTATGCGCTTTATGTTGACTATAATGTGTTTAATGGCGCTTGGTGCTTGAGTCCCAAGTCCATCTATAGAGAGAGAAAGGCTTCATAACCATCATGTTTATGTTTTTACGAGATGTCATGCACTATAGGGGCACAGCAACTGTTCCACTGTGAATTAGCCCATTTCATCTCTAATAAACCCTCTCCAATAGTGGAGCCCAAAAAATAATCACTTTTCCTATTGCGCCTTTAATCCCGAAACTATCTGCTTTGTATTATTTTGCTTTTCAGAGATGACACACCACATGTACCTAATGAAGATCTAGGTGAAGAAGCAGTGCTCCACATTATCAGCAACCTAACACACATTATAAATCAGGTGTTTCCAGGTGAGTGTGAGGTCGAGACCTTTAAGGGAGAAAATATCAAAGATTACCATCATTTTTTAAACTCATATAATTGCTAAACCTTCCTTAGAAACTAAAGTGTACTCTGCCCTGGGTAACCATGACTACCACCCAAAGAGCCAACTTCCAGCAGCCCCAAACTACATATATAACGGAACAGCAGAGATGTGGCAGGACTGGTTGGAGCCACAGTCCAGAGAGACTTTTATAAAAGGTGGATAGAGCCTCCTGTGATGCTGTTTTTGTAATTGCTTTCCTAAGAATCAATTAATTATACATTTGAAAGCACACGTCCAATTGTGTCATGTATTTTCTGCTATATTTTTCCTTAAACAGGTGGATATTACACAGAAAAGCTACTAAATCGAGCAGGTTTCAGGATGCTGGTCCTCAACACTAATCTCTACTATGACCAGAACAAGGTGACCCAGGACATGGAGGACCCAGCAGGCCAGTTTAGCTGGGCGGATCGGGTTCTTACAGAGGCTGCCAACAACAAAGAAAAGGCAAAGTAGCTACTTCTCTATCCATGCCTCACAACAATTAAATTAAATTGGATTCAGTGCCATGTTGTAATTATAGTTTAGAGGGCAATAAATCATTCAGTGAGTAATGAACTCCTTATTCCTCCTTTTAACTCTGGTTACTAAGGTTAACAGGAACTAAGATTTGAGTTTACATCCTCTTAATGAAAATTGATCTAATGGGAAGGAGGTCAATTTTCACAAGCAGACTCTCCCTAATCCAAGCCCACTTTAAGTCATGCCTTGAAAAAAGATGATTAAACTGAAATAATAGACATAAGATGATTTTTCATACACTAATGTGAATAAAAAATAGATAAGAAAATACATTTTGCTAACTCTACTTTGTTTTATCTACCAGGTGTACATCATCGGCCACGTTCCCCCAGGTTTCTTCGAGAAGAAGAGAAACAAGCCGTGGTTCAGGCCTCAATTCAACAAGCTATACTTGGATTTAATCCAGAAGCATCATTCAGTCATACATGGACAGTTCTTTGGCCATCATCATACCGACAGCTTCCGAATGTTCTACAACTCAAAGGGTAAGGTCAGACTTTTCAATGTCTTTACAGTGAGACTAATACATCAAAGGAACAGTGCGTAGGATTTAGGGGGATTTAGTAGTATCTAGCTGTGAGGATTGCAGATTGCAATCAGATGAAACTTCTCCCGGTTACAATTACTTCGGTGTTCATTGTTCAGGTGGTTTTTACCATGAGCCGATTATCCACAGAGGTCTCTTCCTCTCCAGAACAAACAAACCGGGCGATTAAAACTGGTAAAAATACTGGATAGAATAGTTTCACGCTAAAAATCTGTGTTTTTCCAACGCTGCTCGTCGTGGAGGGGCTGCTAACTACGATGGCTGACGTGAAAACATAAAATGGTTTCTCTGGAGCCAGTGTTTGGTTTGTCCGTTCTGGGCTACTGTAGACGAGGACCCTCTCTCTATGTATATATAAACAGCGATCTAAACGATAATAACAATATAAACATTCTAAAGGTGCTTTCATACCTGCCCTGTTTGGTTTGGTTCAATTGAACTCAAGTTCATTTGCCCCCTAAGTGCGGTTCGTTTGGGCAGGTGTGAACACAGCAATCAACAACCAGATCAGGCCTTCTTGAAGAGGTGGTCTCGGTCCGGTTACAAACAAACTCTGGTGCGGTTCATTTGTGGTGAGAACGTGTTCCGCCCTCGATCTGAACCAACTGCAGTCACATTACACATTGTTTGGGTTAAACATGAGTTTGACTAAAAACATAGTCCACGGCAACCAGCGCTAAAATCAACCTTCTGACCAATCAAGAGCAGCTTTCTGGCACAAGGCATTTGATCTGGTCCGCTTGTAAATGCTGCCGTGAGAACACGAACCAACTCTAGGCAATTATGCAACTTAGTAACAAAATTAGTCCCTGATTCGGACCAAAGCAAGACAACTCTAGGTCTGAAAGCACCCTTAGGTAACAAAAACATGATTCTAATAATATTCCATTCCTGCCAGTATATCCTCCTAAATTCTACCCACTGAACCCTTTAGTGTCCAGATGTTCCCTATGACTTTTTGGCACATTATATTGTGATAATCAGAGGTGATGGCCCTTCTGTTTCTACAGGCTCTCCTATCAGCACAATGTTCCTCAGCCCTGGTGTCACACCATGGAAAACCACTCTTCCTGGAGTAGTGGATGGAGCCAACAACCCTGGGATCCGTGTCTTTGAATATGACACTCAAACACTCCTGGTCAAAGTAAGTAAAGGCCAGTCTGTATAATGTCCACTCACATATTTAGGAGTCTTTCTAAGCTGCAATAAACAGCCTCCATAAAAGCAACTTGTGCTTATATTGTTCTGGTTTCTGTTTCTTAAACCACCTGTTTGAATACACGCAGGATGTGGTGACACACTATCTGAACCTGACACACGCTAATGCAGCCCGCGGCCGCTGGGAGAAGGAGTATCGCCTCACAGAGAGTTTCAGAGTACCAGACGCCTCCCCAGCCTCCATGCATCAGGTTCTGGAGCGTATTGCTAATAATCATTGCTACCTACAGAAGTACTACGAGTTCAACTCTGTCAGCTATGACCTGACGGAGTGTAACAGAGACTGCCGTGTTGATCACGTGTGTGCAGCCAGAGAGGTAGACTTTGAGAGGTATGAGCATTGTCTGGAAAAAGAAGGGGCAGCTGCCATTTATGGTGGGCTGTTGCCGTTCCTCTCTGTGGCTTTGAGTCTGATGTTGGCCAATCGGTAATGATCATCTATCACAGATCATTGTGGCTATGTAAATATTTAACAGTTACTATCACAGGATGTTTTCATGTTCTAAATCATAGACATCTGTCATTTAGGTGAGTCATGCATATACAAATGCAGGTAACGAACAACCTTTGGCTTCAGCAATCTTAGATGTGGCCTCTTGACCTTGGTTCATTGGTACTGGCTGAATACTTCATTTCCAGTCAATAGAAAAAACTATGATGTATTCATTAGGCTCAAGAGGCTACAGTACATTCAGCTGTGATGTTCTGGATGAAGAAGAAGAAGAAGAAGAAGAATCCAGACTTTTGTCAAATGTTTTTTACCCCAAACATTCCCGTCAAACTCTACTGTATCTATTTAATAAAACCGGATACGACTAAAACATTTGTGTATTTGTTGAAGGTTATTTTAGCAGCAAGAATCAATGCTTGGTGAACATCAGTATTATTGCAACAGTCATTAATGTCAATTGCACTTACTCATGCCCATTAAACTTTCAACCAGTGCAACTTGTTACCACACATATCAGATAAACCTGCAATATCTGGGTATTATGATACTTCCTGTTATCCTTAAACGCTATATAAAGATTTAATGACTTTTTAATTACTGTCAGTAAATTGTCAGGGATCTCAAAATGTCATAAAATGACAGATGTTGGACTTTGAGCCTGCTGTGAGGACACATTTATTGAGTATGTGCTTGAGCAGTGCATTCCATTGACACAGACAATAGAGTGGCCCTCCTGGGGTTTCACTTCAGTTCATATACTCTGGACTGATTCGTTGATGATTCCGTTCACATGATCAGGACCTGTTTAGCTGAGGTGAAGGGCTGCATAGCCGTGTCTACAGCTTTCTTGTAATCTTGAAGGCCCACCTCGGTGCAGGCAGGAGCTGTCAGCTTTCCCTGCCGGATGAGGTGACAGAGTTCATCCAGCATGGCTCTAAATGCCTCTCCATCTAAGGAGAAAGTCAGTATGTCTCATTAAATACAGTTTAAAAGAGTATTTTGATCTTTGAAAGCAGAGACTCCATGCCAACTCACCACTTGAGTGCTCTCTCTTCCACTGTGTGACCCAAAATCCCCGAACCTTCACGTCCTTGAAAATAAGAGCACTCTGGAGAGAACAAGTTTAGTGAGTGTTCTGAGAAAAAAAGTGTCTCTGTGAAGTGAAACGTTAAATCCAGGAGGCTGTAGGAGGTTTCATCTTACCACAGGGACAGTGACTGGCTGTTTGGCCATCCCTCCATACGTCACCATGGATCCTCTAAACCTGAAACACATGGGAATTATAACATTTTATATCAGATTTTGTATTTAGCGCAAGATATTAAGTTATGTCAACAAAGATGACAAAGCATCCTCACTGTAGATGACGGAGCAGTTCTGTTGCGCTCTTGCCCCCAACTCCATTTAGTGCAAGTTTAGGTTTTGGACAGGTCTTTTTAAAAGAAAAAATATATTAGGATTTTTTATTCACCAATATCCAAAGCAACATTATCATATCTTTTAAGCTGACCTTGAACAGCTCCTTCATCTCAGGCCGCCTAAGTGCTTCTTCTTTGATCACGTATGTTGCTCCGATGGCCTTCAGCCTATCACTGAGCTGTGTGAACTCTGGCCTTTGAAAAGGGAGAAACAATGAAGACAGTTTTACAGTCATACATTCTGAAAAACTCTCTCTCTGCTACCCTTGGATAAAAGACCCCATTATCTCACTGTGAGGTGGGCTGATTACCCGAGTCAGTGATTAGGACTAAAATGTTTAGTCTTGTGAAAAAACTTGTGTACTTAAGTTCACCTGTCTCTGATGACGTTGATAGTGTTTATTCCCCTCGCAGCAGCAATCTGTATTACAGCCTGCCCAACTCCACTGTTGGCTGCGTTCTGGATCACAGAATCACCTGCAAGAACAACGGATTGAGGGAAACTGTCACATGATGGCTAAAACTACAACATAGAACGCCGTGTTTTTAGGGATAATTTAGGCATATTCAAATCTCCATTTTGATGTGTTTTCCTTACAAGCACTTACCTTAAAACTTCAATTAAAAGCCTAGTCCCAATTAAATACTATGGCCCTTTTACTAGCCTGGTATGGCTCCACATTTTGACAAATAAACAGCTGTCTCAATTACACACCTGGTGTGGTTGCCAAGCAGTTCATTTTTTTAATAGAAACTCTGTATAAAAGCGGGTTGTTGGCTACCTCAAATTATGTGTCCGTTCCTCGATTATTCTGTAAATTATTCATATTCCTTTAGTCCGTAAGGGTAAAAAATAAAAGAATCAAAAAGGTTTTTCATAAAAATGAATCCAAGTTGTGAGTATTGTTTTAACAGAAAAAAGTGGCATTGTGTCGGTATGCCGGGCGCCGTAACTCTTTCTCTGATACGCTGTCTGCCGGAGCTATATCAGATGAATGATTCATAACTGACATATTATCTGACGTCTAATTTTTTTTACCAGTTTAAATAAACAATTTGATTGTATTTCCCGATCTTTGCAGAGCAATGTTTTGGTGTGAAAGGAATTAAAGGCCTGTCCCAAATACAGGCCTGTTGATTTCAGTGATTTAAACAAATAATAGCCTGGGCTATTAATAGCAGTTTTACTGTAAATTGGACGTGTGGTTCCCATCATGTGTATACCAGCTTGCTTGTTGATTATTGCCTGGGTCCATCCCTTGGTCTCTGCCAACTTCACTGAGCTGGCTGATTCATCTGACGTTGTGACATGAAACAGGGATTTCTTGGTGGAAATAAAAGATGACCAATGGGTGGTGCGGAAAGACCAATCAGGGCTGAGGTTAATGCCACTGTCAAGCTATTGTGTAACGGTGTGCCAAAACCAACAAGGAGTAATAACAACAATTGGCAGCGCATTAGACAACATAAACACTACTGTTGAGGCTGTTCTTAATTGATATGTCTTCTCAGTATCACCCAACATAGTTTGTTTTTAACTTCACTCCACTTCAATCGACTCTTAAAACCCTGGTAAGAAAAGGTATGTTGGTATGGATACGCATCAGTCAGTACGTTTACATGGACAGTTTAATTCCCCTTTCATTCGGAATGAAAGGCCATTCCGATTAAAAGTGGTCATGTAAACTGTCATTCCGATTGAAAATTAAATCCAATTAAAGGGGGTGGTTTATTCCGTTTGTCATTCCGAATGAAAGAATTTTGTGTGCATGTATACACTCATTCCTCTTTAAGTTCAATCCATTCTTTCTGCACATGCTCGTTTCCTTGCCCTTCTGGCACGATGATGTATATAGAGTGCATAGCAACGGGCTGAGATAGAGCAGTCGGACTCGTTGCACTCACCGGTTTCCAAACGCCAAAGCACGGTCTTCTATCTCCCTTCTCCTCCTCAACAGACGAAGCATTCGTACTGCTGCTTCAAGAATATGAGCTAAACAAGCCCGAAAAAGGCACTAAGAATGGCGTCGTCAAGCATCTTGTTATCCAGAGCGAGGACTACAGTGTTTTCTTCCCAAAATGTAAACACATAACATCCGCCCCGCCCCCTATCCAATCAGAAACGTTCCCTGCCCCAAACCTTGCGCAGACCCGAATAAAGGCGATTAAACTGATCTCCTGTGTAAATCCTCATTCGGAATGAATATTTTTCATGTAAACTACCTGGAAAAACTTTAATTCCTAATGATTTCATTCAGATTTATTTCATTCTGAAAGAGAAGCCATCATGTAACCGTAGCCAGTGTGAACCTAAAATGACGTCAGATTCAGGCGGATATGTTGGTCTCTAGTGGTTCCTCAGGGGAAATCCCCCATCCCCATGGAAATTGGTTAGACTGGACACAATGTCTGATATCGGACATGAATGATTAATGACCACACGTGGAGCTTTAAAGGTGCAAGATTCCTTCTAATGGAAGTTCACCCAATACCGGCCCATAAACCTGACCGAGGCAGTGGCTTTAAATTCACTTACCAAAGTAAGGACTACTGTTAATCACTTGTGCTTTAGTGGTCTTTTAAAACAAGCATGCTAACAAAAAAAGCTTTCAGTTTTACCAAAAATGTTAGTTGTTACATTACTGAAGCAGGGGGCTGATGGTTTCATCAGTCGGATTGCTTAAAAGCAATTCAATCAACATTTTATTTTGTAAGTGGAATATTTGTAAAAAGGAGGGACTGCTTCTATGTCTACAACTGTATGTCTAATCAAAGGCTTGTGGATCTATGAAAGAAAAATAATGTTATGATGCTGTGTATGTAAATGATTACCTGGCTTGAGCTCTTCGAAGTCAGAGAGCATCCTGAAGGCAGTGCAGGGATTCACCCCAAGCGTGGCAGCAGACAACAAGGGAATGTCATTTGGCAGCGATATGACATCGTCCTCTGCTAGCACTGCCTCCGTCCTCCACGTACCTGCTCACAAAAATGCACCACACTCTTGAGATCTCATAATGGAAGACATAGTTGTGATCCCTCTGACTTATTTGTGTAATTCAAGTTGTTACTTACCTAGACCTGCATCTTTTGGAATGACCCAGTCTCCTGCTTTCAGGGTCTTCACCTGACTGCCCACCTCTACGACCTGAGCCACCCCCTCGTTGCCCCCAACAGCTGGAAGGTCAGGCAAGATGGCATAAGTACCTGAGAAAAAAAACCCCACTCAGATAAACAACCAATCTTCAGACCTTATAAAAATAAATACTGTGTTGGGTTTCTTGACTATCTTGTTCATGTCAGTAGAGCTGTCTTGTGTTGAGGTAACTAACAAACCAAATACCTTGAATCATGTTGATGTCAGATGGGTTGATTGGAGCTGCTAACATTTTAACCAGGACTCCCTTTGCACCCATGGGGGGCAGATCTACATCCTCCAACCTGGCAACCACAAAAAACCTCATGTATAGACAAGCTATATACTATACATTGTCTTTTGTTTGGTTTGGTGACAGCATTCTTATTTATGAAATACAGTGTATCAGACTAGTAACAGATACAATAAATTAAGTCCAGGTCCTTCCTGGTGGTTATCATCATGGAGACAGGTACGACATGTCTGACCAAAGAAATACTGAAAACAAAAACTGAAACATGTAATATCAAAAGCAGATTATTTAGAATAGGAAGTTGACCTTACACTATGTTGAATGCATGGGTGTACAAAGAGAACTGGATACAGCGTTGGAGACAAAGCCCCATTCATTCCTATTAAACTTGCTCAGTGGGACATGAAACCAAAAAAGTTCAACTTCCCGGGTATGAGAGTCAGATTTTCCTAGGGGCCGAGTTTCTAACTTCGGTTTAGCCCTCCGCTAACTTGAACAGGGATGAAACGATTTAGTGTGGCTCTTCTAGACTTTCAAAGTGTTAATGATCAAATCCTGATAGAGTCATTTTGGAGGGGCTGCAACATTTAAAAAAAATGTATTCACTGATTTACAAATGTCTCTTTGACAATGAAAGTCTATTAGAGAAAGTCTTTTTGGGTACAATGGCGTCACGCGACCATGGCACCAGCTGTTACTGCTATGTTTTTACCATTTCAGGATTATGGTGATTTGTTATACATGAATGCATCTGCACACTGTTTGCACATGTTAGATACTGGATTTCATAGGGCACTGAGATTTGTCACATATTGTAAAGCCCTCACTCATCAGCCAAACTAGGTCAACTCCCTTTGTACATTTGTACTTTGATTGAAAAGAGATCTGACTGTAGCTACAGTCTGAGATCTCAAGGCCTAAGAAAGCTTTTATGTGCTCTGCTCCTCTCACTTGGGATAACTTTCAGGTGTTCTAGTATTTCTACATGTTACTGTGTATCTTTCATGTTTTTCATTGTGTGGTTGTTTGGTTGTAACTTTTTGTGCGCGGCTGTCTTGGCCAGGTCTCCCTTGTAAAAAAGATAGTTGATCTCAACGGGACTTACCTGGTTAAATACAGGTTAAATACAAGATTAAAAAATCATATCATCTAAACTTAAAAATGCTGTCTGAAAACACTTGCTTAACCATAAATGTTTTGTGTTTTCGGGTGTGGGATGGGCTCATTTTTGTTACTGGATGTATTGGGGAAACGGCCACTATGGTGCCAGTGGGTGTTTTTCGCCCTCCGGCCTCAGGGGGCGGTAATGAGCCAAGTTCGGCTTAGAGTACCGCAATCAGGCGAAGAAGACGTCGTACTAGACAACTTACTTATAAGCGACAAAAAGGTGAGATTTATGCTTTATTAGAGGTGTTTTCAATCGGTATTTTTAAATATAACAAGAGAAATGACTTCAAAAATGAAAACTATTAGTTGTTATTGCAAATGAACGCCTGGTTAAACGACCCAACTCTTTTAATGAGCAGCTTTAGCCACGTATTAACTGCATCTGCTACATTAGCATCGTCTCAGGGACAAATAAACAACATGTTTAATGTTTATTCAGACAGAAAGTCTTACTGAACAACTTGGGAGGGGTCCCCGTGCTTTCTGAACAGAAGAGCCTTGCATGTTGGTGCTGCTAGTCCCGCTGAATGACTGAAGAGAGACACGTTAGCATTATCCCTGTGCCTTGAGCATGTTACAAGAGCAGCAGCGACGCTTCTTCTGCTGATAGCCCGGCTTCTTAAACACACTATGTGAAATGTCGGCCACATCGCGACTCAGGACTTCACTTTAAACTGTGGAGTTAACCCCGATACGTAATAATATTTGTCATTTTAACTGACAGTTCTAGTAGCATTCCTCTGACTGAGCGCCATATTGGATTCGGGGAGGTTGTCATTGAGAATATAAACAGAGAACAGCGCCCCTGGTGGATAAAGGTGGTAATGCGCTGCCATTAGCTCGACCCATGGTACAGTACTTTGGGTTTCAGTGGGCTACCAGGCAGAGAAAAAAAAAGGAACTGATATTTTGTCTTTGGTATTCACTTCTTGTAAAATAAACCAGAGTGAGACTGACTTTACAGTCAGAAGTTTCTATTTGAGAACTATTTCTTTTTTGAGTCACCAAAAATGTAGACTACTCCCATGATCAATAGGACATCTAATAACTTCCTGAGACCTGAACTTGTGTTTGGTATACATACATACACCATATATCATTTCTCCTACCTTTTTGGAATCAGTGGGACCGAATAAGTATAAAAAACTATATGTTGTCAACGATGATTAAGTCCCAATGCCCACCAGCAAGACGATAGTAAAGTCCCAGTGTCTTCAAACTAATACTTCCTAATATACAGTGTCATAGCTTGTTACTGTTGCTAAAATTGGCAAAAACAAATGGGTGGCGTATCAAACTACAAACATTATTAATCATAAATAAACAAGTTTCAACCATAAAATGTGATCAAGTTTTGGACCTTGTCCTCTTATGTGTCGGGATCGGCTGCAGACTGACTTGGCAGAGATGGTTGCCATCTTGGCTTTACATGGATTAGTGTATAAGGTCAAGAAATCCCAAAATGTGATGTCCTTACATGAGGACACAGGGTCTCAGGGGGATAATATTCTGAAAGTCCATGGGCCAGGCTAGAATATGGCACCTCTTAAGGCGGCAAAATCTCTTTGGTACCAATTTGTTTGTAAGGTCCATATATGTACTGAGAGACATGATAACTATTTCAAATGAAAAGCTAAAAATGTTTTTGAAACAGTCGTTATTTTTGTCATTATCACCCATGTAGTATCTGTTCTGTAGGTTTTTGTGTGGCCTTTTGTGAGATCCTACTGTCAATATGTGCAATAATTAAAGGAACAGTATGTAAGATTTAGGGGGATTTAATGGCATTTAACGGTGAGGATTGCTAACTGCAACCAGCAGTTCACCACCAATGGTGAACCTTCAGTTAGGATTCTTTCAGTGTTCATTGTTTAGGTTTTCCATGAGCCAAA
This sequence comes from Epinephelus moara, assembly GCF_006386435.1. NCBI lineage: Eukaryota > Metazoa > Chordata > Actinopteri > Perciformes > Serranidae > Epinephelus > Epinephelus moara. Next base: position 27,252,386 of record NC_065511.1, on the reverse strand, counting down.
ATGTCATAAATTAAACCGGTAAAAACACTGAATTAAGCAGTTGCAAAAACACAAAGGCACTATCTAGAGCCAGTGTTTGTTTTGTTCATCCTGGGTTACTGTAGACATATGGCGGTGAAACATAGCGATCTCCGTGGACAAGGACCTGCTCCCTAAGTAGATATAACGGCTCATTCTAAGGTAACAAAAACATGATTCTTATTTTCAGGTGGTTGTACACATGAACGTGGTGCCCATGTCTCACGGTCTCGCGCAAGCGCACACACGTGAGCTTGTGTACAGAGAGGCAGTTAGAGCTACAGGCTAGTTCAAATGACGTTTTTCCAAACAACTTTTTATGTCGGGGCTTCAGGACACTTGGATCACTACGGACGAGCAGTATGGAGATATTTTGTGGTTTCAATTATGTGTTTTTGGACGTTTGAATCTGGGGCGCCCAGCCTGCATTAGGTGGGATGTGGTTGTGTTGCTACCCACTCTCCCCTGGGATCTCCGCAAGGGATGTAAGGACTCTAAAACTTCACCTGAGCCTCCCTCGGCATATGGGTGAGTAGATAATAGCTGAATTTTCTTTTTTGGGTGCACTATCCCTTTAAGTATGATTTTGCATGCAAGCTTTTTACTCATAATGTTAGTTCTTTACAATCTTAATTGCAAGAGCAGGAAATAAAGAGGCAAGGAGGACACATGAATATTGACATATTTACTAGGAAATGGAGCAGATCTTTACATATAGAAACATAATCACAGTAATACTTTGAAAAGCCTACATGCTGCTCATCATTGACAAACTAGCCATTAAGATAAGATGGATCGTGATACAGTTTTATGGCAGTAAACATTAATACATTCATCAGTAATAAATGCACATTTTTTGGGGAAGTAGCTCTAGCCATTTATCTGATGATACAGCACCACAGATTGAATGGCTGATGGTCATAATCAAGATGTACCACGAAAAGCTCACATAACGCAAACTGTGATACAGAATGCTTTGATGTGTTTCAGATGTCGCCCTGAGCACGCAGTCGTACAAGTCCTTGGATTTTCAAGGTATATCTGACTCATCTAACACCTGACAATCATATCACAATAACACACCACTGAGGGGTCGAACAGAATCGTTGCAATCAGAATGTCTTTCATGGACTTTAGTTTCCAAATGATACGTACAGCAGAATATTGCAGACATTACCAAACATTCAACCAGTATCTAAATAGTGTGTCAGAATCGAACTAAAGGGTAGACAGATGAGTTAGTCAGTGGTTTCAGGGATTTTGTAAGACAGTTAATTGATCCATGTGTGTCCCTTTTTAAATGCAGAGAAAGAAAAAGTGTTCAAGTTAGAGGATATACTGGCACTGCAATCATAACAGTGCCAGTATATCCTCCATCAACATAAAAATACACAGAAAAGTAAACCATTCCATCTAATCAGAGCACTTACTTTAACAATCTTTCCATCCTTTCATATCCTGAGAAACATTATCAAAAGTCATTTTTTAATCAACTAATACATGTAGATAAACAGCAGAGTATGAAACAATATTTGAGTGTTAAGTCATCCATGACACATTCTTTTTGTCATAAGCATTGATAGTCTGAAACACCAAGTATTGGCCATGTGTTGAGATGAGACAACCCCGGGTTATATACTACTAGCCCCAATCCCTTGAACAATATTCTACTACATCCCCATCTACAACGATTATAGAGGAAAAAAAATACAATAATAGTGGAACATTTTCTTCATATCATGTCATAACATGGCAAAGTTATGTAAAAGAGGAGAAAATATAAAGATATCACCACAATGAGCGCTTGGAAAGGTGCAGAGTAAAAAAAGCTTGTTAATTTCAACTGTTTCACATCATTTGTAATCGCTTATCTTGTAATTTAACAGAGAAACTGTTGCACTAATTCCCAAACTCTTTACTTTTGCATCTTTGTCCTACGCTTCACATCATGTGGATGAACATTCAGTCCCTACGTTATCCTGAATAAACACTCCTCGACTCCTTCCAATCAATCTGAAGTATTCCCTGAGATTTCAGATTGGCATTTCCTGAGATGAGCCTAAGAGTGGAGTTGTTTTATCTTTCCCTAACAAGCAACACGACTGTATGTGGTTTATGAAAATCTAAAAAAAAATATAATATAAAATATGGAACATATATTCAAAAAGAGATTTAACTGAATATAAAAATTAATTAATGCATCTTACACATGATTAGTGCAGAGTAACATTGCATTGGTTTTGGCATAGATAGAAAAGAAGAACAATGGGCCTCTCTTCTGAAAGGATCATTGTGCACAAAAATAAAGAATAAAAAAAAGAAAATCATACAAGGCAAAGAAAATAAACTCACAGTTAACGTCAGTCCTCAAAATACTATGTCCCTGTACAGTATGTACTGTATATTTTCACTCATGTGTTGCAATATATTACTGTTACACTGTATTCATACTGCATTAAATTACTGTAAAAGGACAATGACAGTGATTTATCAAGCACATATGTACAAAGTAACATGAGTACCTTGATGTTAAAATGTGTTACCCAAATATATTCTCATGTCATATATAGCTTTGAATGACAGTTTCCTGATATCTCCTTGAACATTCATTGCTGAGAGGCTTCAACAGAAGCAGAGGAAGAAGCGGCAGCACTCTTGGATGAAAATAAATAAGTAGTATGATTTTTTTTTTAAAAAGGCTTTAGAATAATTTTACATATATATTAATTGGGTGTAAAAGTCATGTCAGCTTCTCCTGTAAAACGGGAGTAAAATGCTGATTAGCTAGCTAGTTCTACATGCTCCTCCGTGCAGGCTTGGTGTTCCTGAACTATTACCCTACTAAGGGTCATAGGGAGGTAATGTCTTAAATAAACTACCTAGAAATGGATCACACTGGATATAAACAAAAACACCAGCCGTCCCACTGGCAACATCATGTCTGATTCTGCCTCAGTTTATTCAAGTATGAAGAGGAGAGCTAGCTGGACCCCTCAGTAACTCAGTCCAGGTCAAGTATCTTACTAGTAGTGATGATGTTTTGGGTTTTAGTATCACGCTGGTTGGTATTCGATCAAATCCAAGTTGAGGTAATTATGAAACAGCAGTTTTCACACAGCAGCCAATGAAATGAGGAAATACTGTAGATGGAAAGCTCCCAGAAAGGTTAAAGAGCAACTTAACACCAGGTAGTAAAACAATGTTTTGCTGCCCTCTCTTGTAGAGACTTGAACTACATGCAGTCTGCTAAATAGTGGTGACATCATGTTTGTTGGCACTCAGAGCAGCTGTGATGTAGAGTGGAACAATGGTGCCATGCTGCGTCACACAGTGAAGTACAATCGACCACATCCAGCTGGAGTGTGGTCCGGCCCAATTGCCAGGAGAAAATTTTGGCATTGTACATTTCTACAAACCAAGAATACATTACATTTGCATGTTTCATAGGTATATATATGTAAGGGTTCCTAAAGTGACGTAATTTATATGAGTTGACTGTTATCCGGAGGTTTGAGACCGAACACCAACACTGGCTGTGATTCAGTCAGTTATTGCTGTATTTTCAGCAGATGTTCAGGCACCAGACGTGGGTGTTTTGTAGCGATCTTTCGCTGTTTTTGCAGGGAGTAGTATGCAAAAAAAGTGGTTGTTTTTTACCAAGACATCACTGCTTTTCCTGCCTGGATTGTTCCCTCCCAAATTGGGTGTTTTAAGCCAAAACATGACGTTTTTCTAACCATAACCAAGTGTTTTTTGTGTGTAATCCTAACCACACAATAGCCAGTGTTGTTGAAACATCAAGTTTCAATATATCCGCTACATGATGATGTACAAATGTAGTGCGCCAGTGGTTTGCAGAAATGTGCAATGCCAGATTTTTTTCTGGTGATTGGGTTGTGAAGTCAGAGGTTCAAGAGATTTCAGTGGCAAGTACGCTTCATCAGAAGTGCTTGTTAGATGGTCCACAAGCTTTTGAAACACCCTCTCCCAACACCTCTCTGGCGTCTGGGTCTAACCATTTCTCTTTTCTTCTGAAACTGAAATTTACGACATTCAGGGCGTGTCAAGTGTAAAGGGGTTTGTTACAACTAATGGCAGTGCTGTGTAAATACTGTAGTGCAAAAAGGATTTGATTTAATCCCAATTCAAATCACAATCTCCAAAACTGTATTCTGAGAATATTTGGTTTACCATCAGCGGTTTGAATGACAGTTTAAGTAGCAAACCAAACAACGAGCACATTTAGACAGCTGGCAAAACTGTCTAAAGGTGGATGAAAGTAATGAAATGACAAAAAATAACTGACCAAAAGCTGGAAATCACTTCTGGTCTGACATTCATTTGGCCCCAGGAAAACTGGATGGTCAATTGCGATACTGGCAGATGCCAATACATTGCCTATAGCTATACCCTAAAACCCGTCCCATGTGTTTTCACAAACCCTCCCACTCCCCATGCGATATGCAAACTAACATTCATTACAGAGGTACCAACTGTCACGCATCTGCCTTGTCGGATAGTGAGATGTAACAGTCAGAACGGAGACTAAATGGTAAGGCAGCAAAAGTGTAGCTCTATACTAATCACACTGAGTATTATGCAAAAACAGAAGAGGTATAGTGCCCACAGAAGGGGCACAGTTTCACATAAAAGAAAACAGATCCTAAAAAAACTCAAATTAATCAGTTATATGGCATTGCTCACTACAATCTCAAATCCCAGCAGTGATTCAAACATTAAGAAAGCGACCTGAGTGCAATAATACAGCAGTATTCCTGAGTGTTACACCAACTGAAAACAAACAAAAACAATTCAGCAACATTCTTCATCAGCATTTCTTTTAACCTGAGGTAGTTCCAAAAGCAGCCTCGACAGGTGGAAGGGATCCGTGTGTCCCATCTCTCCATCAAAGCAGTTTGATTGGCCTCTGTGCTTCCCCGGCTTCAGTGTTGCCCAGTTCCCCGTTTAATCTGAGGTCTCCGGGGGCGGTGCCGAGTGGCTGTGCTCCTCTTCGTCTCCTTTCGAGGGGGACGGTTTTCCCTGAGAACCCGGTGAGGACTGTTGTGCTTTGATTGGGCAGTTGGCAACCATGTGGTCAATGCTCTGGCAGAAATGGCACTTCTTGGGCTGGGGTGGTAACTTGCACTCTTTGGCATGGTGGTCAAGGCCTCCGCAGTTGTAGCACCTACAAGAGCAGAGAGCATTTAATCACATGAAATTGGTGGTTGAACTAACCAATTCTTCAGCCACTTATAGGCATGGGAAGGAAGCTTTGACCACAGCAATGACTCATAACAACATTTAATTTGATAGGGCCTACACAACCAGCAGAGCAACATTATTACTCATTTGTCAGTTTTTTGGCGTCCTGGCAAATACAAGTCCAATATCCACTCTCCTGTTACCTCTGGTCGGCCTCCACAGGTCTGGCCTTGGTCTCCACTTACTCCTGAGGGAAATATCTGTCTCTGCTAAACACTCAATGATGTACACCAGCTACCTCAATACAGAATCAGAATCAGAAATACTTTATTGATCCCCGAGGGGAAATTATTTGTCTTTCTGTCTGTCTGTCTGTCTGTCTGTCTGTCTGTCTGTCTGTCTGCTGTTTGACAGTGTATTGTCTACCTACTGCAGCCAAGAACAACAAGAGCAGTGAGAGTGAAACAACCTTGTGCAGGCCAGACCAGAAAACCAAAGCCCATGTAGATCATGTGGTGGCCAGAAGTTCCCATGAATCTCTCTACATTTTGTTGTAATTTGTTGTCTTTTCAACTTTTGCTACTGGAGCTTTTATGGCCCATGACAGAGATACATCCATCAACATCAGAGAAATGTCCAACAGATCTCCAGACAATCACTGCGGGTGGTGTGATGCCCCAGCAGGGACCTAAGGCTGTTTCACTCCCCAATCCAGTGTAATGGATTAAATAAGACTCAGGCTAACCCAGCACCACGAGATTGGAGACTGTTGTGCCTACATCTCTGCAGAGACCTCGTCTCATCATAACATCCAGGCTCAGACAGCTGTACTTGACAGACAGACCGTTGACCGCCAACAGAGCGCAGGACTCCGGTGGGACAAGTGGAAGTGGGCCCTGTGTTTACATCAGTGATGCCTGGTGCTCAAACATAATCAAAAATTGATGGACAGTGTTTCACTGGTGCTGAATTATTAATGTTAAAATGCTGGCCTGTGAGAAAATTCCTCCTGATGCAAATTCAGAATCTACAGGAGTGCACCACTGTTTTTGTTTTATGTTTGTCTTGTATTGTAGACTATTACTGACTTTTGTTGTGCAACCCTGTATTGTAGAGTGACAATAAAAGAACCTTGTAATGAGTGACCCTCTTCATATACAAGTAACCTTGTGATCCACTGTTAATATATAGAAGTACTGACTATAGCTGCACTCCAGAAATGTTTGAAGACACAGAACAACTCTGTATTTTGAGCAGTAATGTGTCTAATGTGGTTTGTTTTTCATTGAAAAAACGTTTGATTGACTAGTTAAACATTTGTACATGTCTGCTTCTCCTTTATTCAAAAAACCCCAAATTTCGAAACTTAAGTGGACGCAAGATGTCTGCTACCTCACTGAGAAGTACCTTGTCATATTGTATATTAAACCCTAATTGGCTGGTAGTTGTGATGTAGCAAAACCATTCTTTACCCAACTTCAGTCTTATTCTGTTCTAGAGAATTTAGGGTAGTAACTACAAAATTTCAAGGCAAACCGCAGTGAATGTAGTTAACTATGCTCTGCCTTGGGTTCTTGGAGATTTAAGAATCTATCGGACCAAGGAAAATTGTAAGCATTTAAGGTTAAAAGTGAACATGAGGATGAGGATGATGCCAAGAACAACATGATTGATAACATGAAGATGACCATAGCAACATCAGTGATAATGATCATAATGTTGATGTCAGGTAATCTTAATTTGGATCAAACGGATGAAGTGAATATTACAACAGTACTTTTTAGTACTAAAAAAAAGACCTCTATAATGAAACAAACACAAATTGAATCTAGTAAGAAATTAGACTGTTTTCCTCATACTGCCAACGATAAGACACTTAAACTTAAGGTACTGCCCTTTGCAAAATGCTACACATGAAACTACATTGTTAGTGTATTATAAGGATCATAAGTCAAAACATTGAGCATGGTTTTTAGGGCATGAAAATTACTTTATAGAAATATATTCAATGAATGCATTACTACATCTCTACCTTTAACAAACCTGACTGCACAGTCCAAAAAAAAAATTGAGGCCATTTTTCTCAGTTTCAGTGTTTGCATAGCTACTGTGATTAGCCTTTGTAGGGCAGCATAATTCTGCACAGTGGAGGTAAAACACCCAAAATAAGTCCCAGTACCAAAAGCACATTGGAATTCAGGGGGAGTTTAAGTTGCACCTGTTTGCCACTAGATGGCAACATTTCACCTGGAATGACTTGAGTTTGCATTTGGTCATAAATCTTGCAGGGGCATTCCAGGTCACACAGCATTGCTTTTAGGAAGAGCAAACCAGGTCAGAACACCTCAAAACATGTCTTAGATGCTCAAGAATTACAACTGAAATGTATTAAATCTACCTATTGGGCAACAGAGGGTTCAGCTATTCACATGGCAGGGATCCTATTTTTCCGTGGACCTGTTATAGTTACCATGACTCACATTATCTCAGTGTATCATGAACAGCTTGTCCTATTTGTCAGTTTGTCACTGCCAAAAGCTTCCCGTTGGACTCTTTTGTATCGAAGTAAGACATCCGTTTCATCGGCATTGAACTTTAGAAATGAACACCATGAGGGGTCAGCGGGAGCCATCACTGGTGCCATCGGCCGCCTCTGTTCAAACATAATCTATAGAATGGCCACGCGTGCAGGGGCGGAAGACAGATGGGTGGTGGGCGTGGGGCGGTCACTCTGTGCCACTGCGGACCCCCTGCCACCATTGTAGCAGCAGATGACGTTTGGACTGGGCTGCTGCTGAGGGGTCATTGTGCGGTTGGGGTGGTGTCAAGGTCTATACCGTCACATCACAGAAGCTCCCTACATCAGCAACCACGAGGAGGCAAGTGGAGGGAAGGGGAAGTGGTCCCTTTGTCTAAAAAAGCTGCAGTAATGACCTCTGAACCCTGCCCTCCCCGCCCTCTCCTCACTTCTCTAACCCCCGATCCCATCCCTGCCCCCAGCCCTCTTGCATCTACTCATACACTGTTGCCATGACAACAGTGACCTTTCACCCCCTTGCCCGGGCTCTTACATCTGTTATCAATTAAATGGACAGGAGCTTTTTCCCCACCCTCAGTCATATATATACACACACACACACACACACACTCACAAAGGTGGTCTATAAAATGTAGACTGAAAAACTGCTGGTGGCGGACCATGAACCCAGAACTGAAACTTACTCCTGTTTTAATGATATCTGACTACTGCTTAAAAATATGATCAATCAATCATATATGAACCGATGGAACACCGTCCAGTGTTGCATAATGAAATACGCTAGAGGGGAACAATATCTTATCTATGGATCAGTGTGGTCTACGGAGAGTTATCGAGCCACAGCGGGCCTCCCAGGACTCTTTGAGGCGGTAATGATCTCTGTTCTCACACTGACTACTCTCTGGCTCTAATCACAACTGACAGGGGGGTGAAGTTGATACACCTCTAACCCCATACTATATTGATATTCAAGGAATGACCCAAAAATCAAGGCCCCCTTGGCTCTTCCTTCTTTCTTTCACTTGGAGGGACATTGTTGCCTTTGCATGAAACCTCAAATCTTCAGAGGAAATGTTTTGGGCTTTTTTGTAACTTTTCCAGGACCTGAACTCAGGAAACCACTGCCTCAAGAATTCTGTAAAGGTTCAGATCAAACCAGAATATAACAATCGCTTCTTTTACAACAATGAGGAATGACTATTACATAGAGTTTGTAATATCCCTCACTCCGAGACAGTGCTAGAATAACCATCAAATTCTAGATTAATGTTTACAATATTCAAATTGTGATTTTTAGTTATGAGATTGGTTTTGGAATTACAATCACTTTGGTGGTTTAGGAAGAGGGAGAGAGTCAGTGGGTGTGAATTCATCAGGGGCCAGCAGATTTAAACAGTTATTGATCCAGGTCACATGTCAAGCCTGCTGGTGTGACCCTTGCTAGGGCTTGAGGTGGGGGTTGGAAGAGGAAGGAAAATGGGGAGAAACTAAAACACTGTTGTATATCTGATTCCAAAGTGGACCCACCAATTGAGCCTTTTGCCTCTCCAAAGTTGGCAATTTATTTTGTATTAGTTTTACATGAACAGTGTTGCTCTGCAGGTTTAGAAAACTGCACCACTCGCATTCATTTAATGTCACTCCTGCTCTTCCCTAGATCGTCTCTGCTTACCTATCTCCCTTTGAACGTCGCTTCTGGACCTTCTTGCCTTTGGGTCTCCTTTCACTGCCCACACAGTGGATGCCGCCTGGCCCAGTAACATTCTGTGACTCCAGGCCCTTTGATGACTTCTTGAAGGTAAACTCGACTGCCTCGCCTTCCTTCAGGCTGCGGAAGCCATCCATGTGCAACTTGCTCTGAAAGAAAAGGAGGAGGATTTGGCATCAATATTGTTGTTTGGTGTTGGGGGAACTCCAGTTTTGTGGTAAATTAGGTTTGCCAAGCCCTAATAGATATGACAGGTAGAGTCAAAGGCATAATTAATGTTTTCCCATTTCACCATGGAAATAAAGTAGATAATACTCAGTGGAAAAATTTGATTTTCCGAAACCTTCCATATCACAAGACTAGTGATCAAATCACCTCCACATAAAGCCTGAGGATACTTTGACCCATGAGACAACAACTCCCATCCATTCCTGATAGTGTGATACCATCAGAGTCTGATTGGACTTATCAGGTATTTTAAGGTGATCATTATATCTCACCAGATAATCAAACAAGCCCTACAAAGCTTGTTGTTCCCACTCAACTGATCAGTTTGTATATAAACTGCCCTGCATTAAAAGGCACCGTTGTCTTAACGCTGCTTTGTCTTTTGGCTGTGTTTGAGTGGTAAACCTGACGAGGATAACCTTCAACCCATCCCCCCCTCTGGAGGAACAGCATTCCACACCGCTGCCCCCACCCCATCCTTCTTCCCACCCACATCACAAAGCTCCACTAACACACTGACCACCACCACTAACCCTAAACTGCAGGATGCAAGGGTTAGTGCTACGGTTGGGGGTGGGGTGAGAAGGCTTCTCTCAGAGATTGGGGGTCAGGGTGACATTCCTTGGATGGTTGTTTGGCAGAAAGACGTGGAAGATAAAAGTTGAGGGAAAGCACAAATGATTGGTATCTCCCTTTGAGCCTCCTGCTAAGCTACATATTCACTAAAACTATGTTTACCTGAAATGACCTTTGAGGAGGTTCTTCTTCGTGTCTCGCCAAAAACATTTCCGACTCCAAAGAAAGGAAAAGGGTGATGAAGGGGAAGGCAAGGTGTGGTGCGGTTTTAAGGATAAAACCCAGAGATTGGTTAACACAACATGGGAAACCCCTCTCTAAAATTCCCTTTGAGGGAGCTGTGAGATTAACTTGTCACAACTATAGCAGACTGTTGACATAGGAAGAAAGATCCATGATGTAGCGGGTTTGTTTTGATAGACGTTAATCCCATTTGCTTTATTTCAGTTTTGAGTAACGTCACATCCATCTGTCAATTATGAATAATCGTCTGCAGCTTGCATTTGCCAAAACCACCAGTGATTAAAACCAAGCTTCTCAAAGCACTTGGTTTATTGTAAGGAAAGTCTGGGGTTCACTTTAAACCAAATCCATCAGGGGAATCCTTTAGGACAGGTTATCAATTAAAGGATACAAGTAATAGTTATAGTGAGCTGCAAACTAGCAACGCCTTCCGCAGTGAACAAAACAAAAACAATAACACCATCCTCTCTAATCCTGTGACTCACAGTTGAGCATCTGCCGTAAAGTCCTGAGCAACACAATTGGTAAGCCATGACATTTGAGTGGCAACATGGACGTCCGCAGAGCCCCAATCCCATCAGGCCTCTCTACCCTTGTGACCGTTAACCCACTTCCTCTCCCATGTGTGACCTTCCCCACCCCCATAACGGACCCTCACCAGCCACATGCCCACACCAGGTTATCCACGCTCATAAACACACATAGATACACACAGGTACTGTACACACCAGGGTGGGGGCCTTTAACTTCCAAGGGTCTGATGTTGAGGCACTATTAGTGGGGTCTACTGTAAACTCTGTCCAGAATGTGTCTGGAAGCCAAGTGAGGCAGAGAAAGACATCAGAGCAGCGAGGGACAAAAGCAGGACTGCTGCTGAGACAAAGAGGGGCTCGGTCACGGCCGAGGGGTGCTTCATTCGGATGCATGGCTCTATTGTCCACCTGCACAAAGGCCAGTGGACCCTGGGAGTTAATTTTCCTTGACACGCGGCCACTAATTTTAGGGCTGGGGCCTTTTTGCATTGCCATAACCCCTATACATCCATCATGGGCACGCGTGTGTGTCTACCTTTTCTGGTGACAGAGAAGGACATAAGTCATTGGTTACGTATTTCTTGGGGATAAATTGAGAACATGGTGTGAGGTTTTCGGTTATAAAGCAGTGAGCATCACGCCCTTTCTCTCTTAATTTTAGCTTCTTTTAAAGCAACTTGTTTTCATGACATACAGACATATGGTTTTGGACGCTAGATTGGATTTAAACTGCATGTAACAGCAGTTGGCATTATACCTCATGTAAAACCATCCATTCCTCTCCATTTTCTTCTCTCTGTAACTACTGGAGCACCACACTGTCAGTTTCTAAACCCCAGTTGTACTCATGCTTTGGTTTGCATTATGATTAATCAGGCAACAACTTCCTGTGTAGAGTCAAACAATATTTCAGTTACAACGGCTGTACAGAACAATGAAATCTCTCTATTTGCATCATCATAACAGAAACGAGTATGACTTTCCTGAGTCTGAAAACTGGCTTCAACCTAGTGTGGTTTATCAAAGCTTATAAGAATAAAATGTAGACGATGGACCGGCTTTAAGTGGATGCATCTATGGGAAATAAAAATAAATCTTTAGAAGAGAAAAAAGCACTTTGATGAACAAATGTCTCCACATTAAAAAGCCTTGGAGAGTGGTGGCATGGTGAGGACAAACAAATCTTTACTCTTTAGGGTTCACATAATAGTACACACACTCACAGAGGGGGTTGAGCAGACAGCAAAGAGCCTTTAATCACTTTATGACAGGAACCTTGAGGTGAATGAGCAGCTAGTGGGGACTCTCATTCATTTGCTAAGCCTTTATCTTATCAGACAGCAAAGGAGGCGCTCACTCACATGAGAAGTCGAAGGGAAATGCATCCCCCGCCTCTTTACCTCCCACTTCACCAGTTACATGTAAGAAGGTTTAAACCTGGACGAACCAAGGTGTTTTCTTACATCTCTTTAGTCTAAGAAAGCAACAATAGCAGAACAGCACCAACTGTAGCCTAACTGAATCTACAACCCTCTTACAGCCATCACAGACATATTGTCAAGGCAGTCGAACATAAATAGATATAAGTAATTTGGGGTGTATAAAGCCTTGTTAAAAAATTACTTCCAAAAAAGTAAAATCATGGATATTCACTGGCATGTGCATGTCTGTTAAGAGCTTATTTTATCCCTACAAGGAAGTGATCAATAACCCTTGTTTGGGTGTTTTTCTGTTCAGTGAATTCAAACCACTTATGACTCATTTCAAAAGATCCCACTTCGTCAACAGATGCAGTGATAGATGGCAAAACTTGTCAGCCACTCCTCACTCTCCAAACAAAAACTAACATGAGCAAATGTCCATTGTTCACATAGCCTCAGAAGAGGATCAATAACAGGTTTCCTCATCCTTAAAACACAAGTTTCAATGCACCTCACACAACACTTACTGGTCTAAATTCACTTTATAAGCACCGATGTCAGTCTGTGTAAGTGTGTGAGCTGTAACAAGTAATTTATTTCTCCATCATATTACAGCAGTGCCCCCCTTAAAAAACCACGAGGGAGGCCCGCAGCTCTCCTCTGGCTACAACACGTGTTCCCCTGAGGGAGATACACCCACAACACTGCAAAAGCACCCTACAAATTACATAGTATTCACTTTTCAAACGTAACAAAATGCCTTCTGACATATTAGATTGGTTAATTTTAGTGGACTTTATACCTGTACTTTTATTCGGGTACCTTTTTACATGGATTAATGAGTCATTGTGGGGAAAAAGAATGCTGAAAAAGAAAAAGCTAAACTTAATTAAGTTGTATTGGAAACAGGTGGGATGATCTCACTACCATTTGATTTCGGAAAAGTAGATTTTCTGCATTAGATAGACTTTTTTTTCAGAGTTGAGATGTAACACTAGTTCTGGATATCCTTAGTCACCGTTTCCGCCGCCGACATAGTCTCATCCTACCTGATGGACGAATACATCGACCGGTTCGTTCAGTGGCTCTCCCTCCCGGTTGGTCATGGACAGGAACCCGAAGCCCATGCGGACGTTGAACCATTTACACACGCCGACCCCATGGAAAGACTGTGAATCCTCCTCGGTGCTCGGTCCTTCATCCTCCTCGGTCTTACAAACGCCTGCAGAGAAAAGTGTATGTAATCACAAATTGACCCGTTTAAAGTGTTGCAAATGCGATTGTGTTTAAAAGGCATCTAAAAAAGGGGCCACATTTCAGTGGGGTTTGAAAGTTTTCTCCTCTTTCTCTTGCTGCTGCATCATCAATCAATACGAATCAATGAAATGAGTAACACACCCAGGCTGTGTTTAGGCTCAATTTCGATTGCGACCATGCCTAATTTCGCAAAAACAACTCAACAATATGCAACCTTCGTTTTCATTCAATGCACCAGTTTTCAAAGTCTTGCAGTTTTGCATGATGACAGGATCTCTTAATAGCGTTTAATGCATTGATTAGACACACGGGCTGCACATCACGTGTGTGAACAAAGCTTTAAAATGCTCCTCTGCAGTCACACAGCCACATCTCAGAGCAACTTCATTAACTCCTACAAAAAAAGGCAAAAGTCAGTTTATTTACTCCACCTGGGAATTCCTGGTTAGAAACGGAGCCCATGTCTTCAGCTCTGCCTTGAGTCAAAATTAGCACCCAAGCTACAGTATCTTTTTTTTTAGCCCTCAAACTGGGTAATCCTCACAGATTGCCACTTTCATGCAAAATGCTGTGAAAAGCAGAAACTGCGCAGCGAGAGGGAAAGCGGGAGAGGGAGGTAAACAAAAGGGGGCTGGCAACCTATTCCCCCTAAACAATGACGGGTGGAGGGGGTGGGGGCCACAGGGTAGGATTTTTTTTTTACTGAAGAATCCCCCCCACCCTCAAAAAGGAAAAACCCCTGTAAAACAATGCAACAACTCCTAACCCCTTTCACAAACCACTTCAACCATTCCCGGAGATAACTTCCCCCCCAGAAAGCTCCCAACATACCTTCTGCCATGTTTGAGGGCCAGTTTACTCCCAGTGTGTGTGTGTGTGTGTGTGTCTGTCCTGAAAAGCGTTTTCCTCCCTCTCTGTGTCCTGCAGTGGTCAGCTCTGTGGGTCAATACAAATGACCATTTCTCATCCAACAAACCCCCCACACACTCTCTCGGTCATGTCCACGTGATTCACAATTATAGTCCCCAAGGATATATTGCATATTGTGTGAGAGAAGGGCCCAAATGTGGGAAGTGACCAATCACATCTAACGAAAAATCACCATCATATTTTTTGTTGTTTCCACCCAGAAAGTTTAGTGATTCAATTTTTCTGATGGGCCTGTGTCCAGAATTTGGAAAATTTTTGTATGGTACATATTAAACCTACTTTAATTACCTGTCCCATGCCCAAAGACTTTGAATTATGACACAATAGTGGGACGAAATAAATAATTTTGTCTTTTTAATCCTTTAAATTTGATGTATCTTCCTGCAGCACGTGGACACAAGGGGTGCAACAATAGAAAGCAAAAATCCTGCCTTTTAAAATATCTTTTGTGTCAATTTATGTTCAGTAGAGCTGTTTTTTAATTGGGAATTGTCTGTAACCTATACTTTAATAAGACAATGCTAATATTTACTTTATTTTACTCCATATCATCTCGTATTTTGCCTTTCATCGTTAGTGCTTTCGTTTCTTTGCGAACAGTGAGTTGTTACCTGCTGTCCTAACATGTCACATACATGTTTTCTAATGTTAATCCACACTGGAGAGGGGGGAGTGTTTTCTCCACATGCAGCACAGGAGAAACAGTTAATCTGACTCGCACAACCGAGACTGAGAGTTTAAAATATAGCAGAAAACGAAAGCGGGCAAATCAAAAGTGTATACAAGGGGGAAATAGCTCACAATACAAGGTGGCATCACGAAAACAAGCCAAACTGGTCAAACGAATTCACGGATCGATAGTGATTGATCACATCATGTTAAGATGTTGACTGGTGTCCTTGTGGAATGATGGATGGATCAGAGACAGGAGGAAAGTGATCTTTTAACCAAGCTTAAAGCGAAAGAGCCCAAAAAATAAGTAAATGGATTATTTTTAAACGAATTAAAGAAGATATTAAGAACTACAATTAATAAAAAGCTTAAATTACATTATGAAAATTATAAAATACGTTTAAAATATATACATTTTTAAATGATTATTTCGTTCATTTTACACCAAACACCAGAAGTCAAATTAATTTAACCATTTTTATATGTTTATGTTTAATGAACATCTTAATTATCGACCTGTGAGAGCAGGAATAATTAATTAAAATGATCTGTTAATAATAACAAACACTGATTATCAAGTATTTTTTATTTAATATTATCAATATTCTAATTTTGGGAGTGAAGGGAAACACAGCTCCACCTCTGTGTACGTGACGCCTGATGGATGTTTTAGAGGCGACCTGTCGATTTCATCACAACGACCCCTTGTGGACCCGCAAAACACGCATATACATATGGCTCTATACATTACATAATCGACTGCATTAAATATCCTAAACTGAATAAATCACAGAAAG
This sequence comes from Epinephelus moara, assembly GCF_006386435.1. Classification (NCBI taxonomy): domain Eukaryota; kingdom Metazoa; phylum Chordata; class Actinopteri; order Perciformes; family Serranidae; genus Epinephelus; species Epinephelus moara. The sequence goes on along the minus strand of NC_065511.1, from coordinate 27,236,262 downwards.
CTATGCCCCACACTGAGGCGTTAAACTGGTGCTTTCAAGAAACTTGGAATAAATATGAACAGACTTCTTGGCCAGAGAGAGATTATATTATAATGTAAAGCCTTAAGTTTTCTAAAATAACTCCAGACCTGCAGGATAAAAAATTGAGGAAATCTGAAACGTATAAGAACCACTGTTGTTTTTGCTTTTTAGTTTATATAACCAGGTATAAGGCTATTTTTTTTTTTAATTTAATTTGGTTAAATGTATGCATCATCCTGAATTAATTTTCTTTCTTTCATATTTTTAATTAGTTTAGAAAACACGATTATTTTATGGGATGTTAACACGTAAAATGACGAGAGGTTTTTCTGCAATATTTTTTTAATCTGCCAAATTATGCTAATATTCCGAATTTAGTTTATCTTAGCGTTTTTTTAACATGTAAAAGTATCTCGGGTACCTTGTTTTGCTACTTTGTGATGTTTTAGATTATTTTAAATGCAATAACCTAAAGTTTTAGTGACATTAAAATAAGTCTGTCACAAGAAAGTAGGCTGCATAAGACATAAATTGCCAGGTAAGCCTATGTTTATTGTGTATGCAGTTAGAGATATTCACAAAATAAAGACTATGATCCTTAAACACGGAAGTATAAGGTGACCCAAAATGTTTCACTGCCTTTTGAAAATTTACAGCAATAGACATTTTAGCTACTATAACTCTTTTCGCTTTAATTTCACACTTTATAAACTGAATATTTAGCCGCTTTATTATATCCTTTGGGTCATTGAACAGCAGTGTGCACGACAGCAGGAGCAGAAAGTTTGTTGGATAAAAGTCTGACAATTTTAGCTACTTTACAGTAAAAGTTAGTTTTGTATTAAGCCACAAATAACTTGTAACACCGGTTGCAGCGGGTGTACAGTGTGTTTATATATCAGTCTATGTTTAAACAAAGTGCTCAGTGGACAAGGAAAGCAATCTAATGAACTGTCAGCAGTCAGTGCAGGGGTCAGCGGCTACTGGGTGCTGCCGAGGATTATCTTGGCCGGAAGCCAAGATCTCACTGCTGGACTGGAGCCAAGGTGCAACAAGCTGATAGACTGCAACAGTCCCCTCTTAATGTACCCGGCACAGCCCACTTTAAACGGACTTTTTACTTAATGTGAACCGTAGGACGCCTTTATGGCGACATGATGCGTTTCAGTAAATATTCTGAACTCTTGTTTTGTGCAAAGGCGGAAGTGATAAATAAAATTAAAGGGATATTTTACTTCCGATCAAAAATGAATACATCGCTCTTAAGTGATCTGCCATCAGTTGAACCGCCACTGAAACATCAACAACCCGGTCGCCCTAACAATCACTTTAAAAGATCAACTAAATGAACTGGAAAGACAGAAACAACCTCTCAGCTTCCCAGTGACATCATCTACTCTCAGTACACTTCAATAGAAAGACAAAGAACTTGATACATTTCACAGATGTTGGGCTCCATTCATTAACATCATCTGTCTACCCTCTGTCACATATACACACATACATACTACAACAGCTGATTATTTATTTATTTATTTTCATTTTTTCTTTACTCCCCATTCATCGTGTATTCATTACTTATTTTTCAATATATATGTGTTATTATAATTTATATTATTTCTGTCTTGAGAAGAAAATTACCCTTATTTGGTTTGCTATGTTTTTAACATTTATACCTAGTCAAGCTCTCTGTATGTCACCCTGTTTTATTCTTCTGTCGCTGTGTTTGTGTGTGTACCCTTTTTTTGGGTTAGTTTTTGTTTTGTACCTGTAAAGTCACCACTGTGTTAATTTTGCACCAGTAGAATAAAATAAAATACAATTAAATTGAATAAAATAAAATAAAATAAGATTAAATTAGATGAAATGAAATGAAATTAGATTAGATTAATTTGAATTGAATTGAATTAAATGAGCGAATAATACAATTAAATAAATACATCGTAAATCAGAGAAAGTTGGCATTTCTACTACGGATATAATAATAATAATAATAATAATAATAATAATAATAATAATAATAATAATAATGTAGAGCTGAAGCAATTAGTCAATTAATCAATTAGTTGATTGGAAAAAGTTAATTGCCAACTTCAGTCTTTTTTTTCCAAGCAAAACTGCTGAACATTTAAAGAGCTTCTTAAATGCTGCTTCTTTAAAATAAATATTTGTAAATAAATTTAAAGTCTTTGGGTTTTGGCCTGTTGGTTGGACAAAATGTTAACTGAAGTTGTCACTTTGGATACTGGGAAATTGTGACAAGCACTTTTTGTTTTGTTTTACATTTTTTAGAAACATTTTTTTAGACTAAATGGCTACTCAATTAATCGTGAAAATAATCGGTAGACTAGTCAACAAGGAAAATAATTATTAGTTGCAGAGCAATATCATCATAATTCCCTGCAGTACCTGAAAGCAGCATGGTGAAGTGCTCTTGTGTTCTACTAAAGGACCACTAGATGTCAGTGTAACTCTGAACTCACCGTGCAGTCAGTTTGAACTTAAAAAACAGTAATATGACAATTAATACTTTGTCTTCAGCTGAAGATATGAGACTTATAGAGTCTGTGACGAGTCATGGTGACACAGTGACAACATTGCTACAGGAGCCTAACTTTGTGACTGATCTGCAGACATCATACATGCCATCTATTCCCGTCTGCGCGAGCCTCTGCAGCCTTGCACATCAGACGAGTCCCGCCTCTTTGAGACCCAAACGGACTGTGTAAAGGAGACATCAACCAACCACCCACAGAGGCTGGAAAATCCCTCCGGACATCATCACCGGAGAGCATCACTCCGCATCTCGACGCCGGTCGTCTGTCTGTCTGTGTCGGGTGTCAGGTGGACGGATCAGCTTCCGGGCGGGACTCGGCAGCCAGCTGGAGGAGTGACAGTTTGGATGTCAGTGAGTGAAACGTCTATATGGAAACAAAATCGGGAATACGGGTTATAGCGTGTATAGACTCGGTTATTCCCACTGTACAGAGCAGATCAAGCGCTTAAGGAAGTGAGTTTGTGCTGTGGTGAAACCTCACAGGCTGATCAGCAGCATGACAGACATGAAGCTGCTGGAGAAAGTTAAAAATCTAACAGGCAACTGCGTCAAGTAGTCTGCCGCGACCGGACTGCAACCATGTAGTCCCCTTTTAGTCATGCATTCAGAGCAGAGGATATACTGTTTGCAGATGTCACGCAGGACACTTTGAAGAGTAGCTCGTAGGCTGTGAGGAAACAGGACTGAGACAGGTTTATTTGCGCTCCTGGTCCCGTCCGCGCCGTTTGCAGCTCCTGCCTCTCCAAGCAAACATGGCAAGACTACGGAGGAAAGCTTGTATAGCTCTGTTTCTTTTCACGCTATTCATCTTCGGGACCATGATGGGACTGAGGACCCTGAAGCCCAGTGACGGCTTCTCGGATCTGGCTCCGGGTTTGGAGCTGCTGCCGATGATAGCCGGGAAGATGGACCGGCGTTCCGTGTCCCGTGACGCCACCGCGTCCCCGGGTCAAGCTCACCCAGCCGGCAGCAACACCAAAGCAGTTCTGTCCAACACCGGCCCCGAGGGGACCATATTTTACGATGTTCATATCTTTTACTACAGCTGGTACGGCAACCCACACATGGACGGCAAGTATATCCACTGGGACCACATCCTGGTTCCACACTGGGACCCCAAAATCGCATCCAGTTACCCGAGAGGGAGACACATGCCGCCCGAGGACATCGGCTCCAGCTTCTACCCCGAGCTCAATCCGTACAGCTCCAGGGACCCGGACGTGTTGGAGTCCCACATGGAGCAGATCGGAGCCTCTGCTGCAGGTACAGTTCAGATGTAACCACTTTCTTCAAGAGGCAGAGAAAAGAGCTGAGTTGTTTCTTGTGCTCAGCAGCTGCACAGAGATCTGGCCTCTATAAAGCCGCTTGAGGGGCACAAATATTTCCAGCACCACACATCCTGTGGACAGCTCCCTACACACTCAGCTCAGAGTCCCCAAATATCTGCTGCTGCGCCGTTTCCTGCAGCACAGAGACAAACTTCAGGACTGTAAAAGCTCCAGTAATCAAAAGATGGGTCTACATCATGAGGAGAACACCTTCCTATCTCAATTTCAATATTGATTCAGGAAGTGTGATTCAATTTAGTGTGCTATTTCAACACAGCATGCCCCCTATAGGGCTGCAGGATATTAAAAAGTATATATATTTTTAAGAATAATACAGCAAAAACCACAGTCAGCGTTATATGTGATGCAATGAATTGTTCCTCTTATATGATTTTCAACAGAATAGAATAAATCCTGAGTCTTTTATAATCGACAAACTTCGATGGTTAAGTACAACCAACATGATTTGCTTTGACCTTGAAAAACTTGAGTTAAATCAACTTAATATTTATTCAGATGTAAGTGGTCAGACTATTTTAAGATATTCTAACTTATTTAATTACATTCTACTCAAATGTCTCATTTTTTATTTGACCAGCTTCTTAAAAAAGTTGACTTAAACATTAATGAAGAAAGCGATGGTAAACTTGTTTAAGTGTTATCCCCAACCCCATGAATCATTGTTTAGATTGTGTAAGAGTCAATGAATGTCAATATATTTATACCTTTATTTAATTAGGATGTCACTCTGAGACCCAGATCTCTCTGTCATGAGAAACCACCTGAGAAAACACTGACAGTAAGACAAGAACCAACACATCCAAAGCCAGGCAACCAACAATCGAGCGACAAATAGATTTTCTAGAAACAATGCAGAGTCTTAAAACACATCTGATAACACAGCTTTAAGAGATTAAAGGGGAAGGAAGAAATGTAAACTTTAAATGTTTAAAATGTAATGTGAAGTTAGATTGTGTGCTGTAGTTACAAAACTTGTATAACAGAAGATAATATATTGTTATATTATCACCCAAGGCCCCCTAATATACAATAATTCACTCGCTAAGTCCCGCCCCCGGACGCAGACTGGCCAATGATAACATAGCATCGGGCCAGAACAGACCAGGGTCCGGCAACAACACAGCTGTGCTCCAATCGTTTCAGATTTCCTTCATTTTCAGGCTGGTTTTGTGGATTTGGAGCTAAATGTTATGCCTGGGGCACGTCTTGTATTAATGACACTCGTTACCTGGAGAGGTTGGAAAAAGATATACGTTTCTTCCCTGTTCCAGAACCAAAATCAAACCCTGAAAAGTGTAGGGTTAGCTAGCTAGCTACTGAAGATATAGCCTACTGAATGTATACACATGCTGCTTTTACTTTTTAATGGTTACAACAATGAAAAAAAGACCGACCCTGCTGTACAGGAACCAGTGAAGGGAAGCAGGGAAACTTTGCTGATATTCAACCAGCTGTGTGTCATCGCATTGTGTGCAGATGAATGTTGTTTGACTTCCCCTGGAGATCCCTGTCTGTCCGGCGGCAGAGGTCAAGGTGCTGGCAGCAGCACGAGGGTGAAACCAAACACTGTTCATCTGCACACACTGTGATGCCACACAGCTGGTTCAATATCAGCAAAGTTTCCCTTTATATTCATTGTCTTGTGTGGCGATCAGCAGTGATGTGGTGGTTCACTTTTACACTGTGATCTGTAGCCTATAGTTCGGCTTTAGCTTCTAACTATCTTTGTCTTTTTAACCTGTTGTTGCTGCTGAGTCAGTTTGACATCCTGGATATATCCTTCAAACACAGACTGTAGACCCCTCTGTCTGCTTCTCTCTGGAATCACTGTTTCATTTTTCCAAAAATATGCTAGTATTTCCTCAGGGAGTGCAGTTAGTTACAGTGTGGGCTCCATCTTACTCTGACAGCTTGTTGGACCATCACAAAGGGGCGGGGCTTTGTGAAAGGTCAATTGCTGGTCCTCCCTTGCAATAATAATTGGAAGCTGACATTTCTGTTCCCAAGAGGCTGTGGTGTGCTATTTTTTTAAGCCAGAGTGAAGATAGTGGTATCCTGTGACACCAGACAATCTAAGGCATTGGTACCAACCATGTCGGCATAGGTTGTTGGTAAGGAGGCCAAACAGCGCTCCAAATTTAGTCTAAAATTTGAAGCGTTAACAATCAGCATGGCTGTTTTCAAATGGGTCCCTTTAACTCTCACCTAAATATATCTAAATTAAAATGTTTTCTATGGGTACCCACAAGTCTCTCATAAGTCTCTCTCTCTGAAATTCACTTACGGCTTTTGATTTTGGTGAACCACCCCCAAGATTTCAGGTGCCCCATCCATCCACCCCTTTGAAAAATCTCTTGGGGCACCACTGGCTCTAATGTCCCTTATCTCTATTCTTAGAACTTCAGGCTCAGATCAGTTTTTTGAATGTCTCATGAAACATTAATGGCTATGTTGTTAGTCTTTTCAAAAACTTGTTTGGCTTCCCTAAAAGACACACAAGTCCTGTCATCTGGTGTCGAGTAACAGCTCGGTCTGTCCAGCCGTCAGCAGCCTTCACATGATAGGCTCTGATGTTTCTGTCCTGCGGCCCAGTAGGTTATTGTACACCATCCAGACTGATGACCAGGCCATCCATCCCTTTGAAACCTCACCGCCTTGACAGATGGATCATGGGAGTGCTGGCTCACGATGCTTATTTAAAATAATCCATTTAATTAGACACCACAGTCGGCCAAACTCTAAATAGTCCCGTTTGGCTTGATGACTGATTCCCCGCCATTTCATAGTGGCCCATAAATAAAATGAATAGCAGCGGCCATACTCTTAATACACACGGACGTAGTTGGGTATTGTAATCTAATAGTCCCCACAGCTCCACAGCAAGCGGATATGAGTTTAATGAATTAGCTCTTAGTGCATATCCGATGTGCCAGATAGTCTCTGGTGCCAGTTGCCATTGTGGCTAATATGAAGCTACAGTATTTCTCAGCCAGCATCAAAGCATGAGGAGGCAATTCTCTACAGGAATTTATGAGCTGTCGCACACTCGAGCTGCGCAGAGAGATTGCCACTAAAACAAGACATAATAAATAGTGCAAAGATGACAAATGCATATTTATCAATCAGGGGAAGAGTATGGGTGATGGGCAGGTACGCATTCAGATAGAAAAAATCAACTTGCCACCACACAGCCATGGATGGATCACTGAACAGGCCTATTGAGCACAGGTCCAGGGACTCGAGGCCCCAGGGGGCCACTGAGCCAGAGCCTCTGTTTGAAGAGAATATCAGCTTTTCAAGTTGAAGACAAACAACGGGCTTGTATGGCCACAAAAAGATGAAAAACAACCACGAATACATGCCAAATGACCACAAGAGATGTAAAATGTCCAAAAAGAACTGTAAGGTGGAGTTGGGAGCCTTTTACATATCTGTGACCACGAATGGATTACTGAACAGGCCTATCTGGCACAGACCCAGGGGCCTTCATCTGCAAAATGTCACTCTTATTAACACATATCGACCCATAACCGACTCAAAATGACCACAAAGTGATGCAAAGGAACTGCAAAGAGACACAAAATGACCAAAAAAGACACAGATATGCCTCAGAGACAACAAGAACATACAACAGGAATATAAAGAAACACAAAATGACTACAAAGAGATGCAAAATAACTAAAAAGAGAGACAGAACCACTACAAAGAGCAACGAAATTACCAAAAACGACACAAATATACCTCAAACAGACGCAAAACCACAAAGACCAACAAAATAACCAAAAAGAAACTAATATACTTCCAAGAGACACAAATTGACCTTTAAATTGACACAAAATGACAACAAAAACACGCAAAAGAACTACAAACAGACACAGAATGACTACAAAGAGATGCAAAGCAATTAAAAGCACACACACAAAACAAAAACAAAGAGCAACAAATAGACCCAAAAGACACAAGAGACACAAATTAACCCGTAAAGAGACACCAAGCGACAACAAAAACATGCAAAAGAATTACAAAGAGCAACAAAATGACCAAAGGAGACATAAATTTACCTCAAAGAGACATAAAATAACCACAAAGAGCAACAAAACGATCAAGAGACGCAAATATATCCCTGAGAGATGCAAAACGATTACAAAGAAACACAAAACAAGCACAAGGTCACACAAAATGACCCCAAAGAGACACAAAACAACAACAACAAAAAGAGTGAAAACCAGCACAAAGTCCCTGTGTCTTGCTCCTGTGACAAAGAAGTGGTGGGACCTTTTGCATATCTGTGACCAAGGATGCCCTATCTCCTAATCCGTCCATGCACACAGCATATAACCACAAATCTTACCAGCATCTGTCTGAGTCCCATGAAATACAGTGATTACCAAGGATGGATTTCCAAGGCAGAAATTTCACAGTGTGTTCAATAAAAGCGAAACTGACTGTGTTCGTTCAATGGTCGCAAATGGGTCTGTAAAACTGTGTGAAGGGCTGCGTGAAAACCTCACTGTAGATTAATGAAAGCAAAAGTTTTCCAGCTCCCATTTCTCCCAAAAGGATTGTCAGCATTTCTTACAATCAGTGTGAAAGCCAAACATCATTTCAACAATGCCTGAGAGAACCATTTCAGAGGGTCATATGCATTTTGGACATTGGTCCTACACAGATGCTCTCTAAGGTAGTGTCTTTGGTCCTGGATGGATGATCAGACTTATGAGTTTCTGTGTGTCTCCAGGGGTTCTGGTCCTGTCCTGGTATCCTCCCGGCCTGGCTGACGACAATGGGGAACCCGCTGAGGATTTGGTACCATCTGTACTAGATGCTGCGTATAGACACAACCTCAAGGTAAAAAGCATCAGCACATTTTGTGTGTGTGTGTGTGTGTGTGTGTGTGTGTGTGTGTGTGTGAGAGAGAGACTTGAAACAAAGTGGGGAAAGAGTAGAAGTCTAGAAAAAGAGCAATGAATCAATTCTCCTCTGAATTGTAATAATCAGCTCGATTTTTAAGCATACTGCATGTTGTCGCAGGAAAATTAGTGTTGATTATTCAATGATTTGTCCATTTTAAGTCTGCAGTTGTTAATGGAAGAGTTGGTTTTCAATCAATAATGCTGATATGAGCTTTGCAATGGGTTTTTAAACCTTTTACCTTGTATTTATTTAACCACGTAAATCCCAGTAAATCAAGAAAGACTTGGCCAAGATGGCAGCATAGATAGAAACAGTACAAAATCATACCACAGATAAAAACAATACTAAAAACACATATGGCTAAAATAAGACTGTTAAGAACAGGCACAATTAAGAATAAAAGCATTAACCATAGAGTTCAGCATAATCTTGAATTCTGTGTCAGATATCTGATTATCAAATCAATTTCATTTTAGGGACTGTTCCGAGTGGCTAGAGCAGAAAAAAATAAAAGCTTTCCTTTTCTGTCTCTGTACACTAGAGACAGACGGCAGATATTTCTCGTGATCTGAGATAATGATTGCAGGATGAACACTGAAATAAATTTGTAGGAATATGAATGCATTTTACCCAGAATAGCTTTTTAAATAAAAATAAACCAGAGACCAACAGGACAGAAATAAAGACTCATCAAGTCAATTGCCTGTATATGTTTACAGATGACAAGTCATATTGTTTTCCCCTGAACTGTAACAATGTCTGGAGGCATGCTAGCATTAGAAATCAACATTAACCCAGTTTTACTTGCATTTAGTACCAGTTTGAGTTGAGCGAGGTGAGACTGCAAAATATTAAAGGTGAACTGTGTTTATGAAGTGTATCTGGGTAGTAAGATCCACAACTATACAATGCCTCATCATCTGCATAGCAATACGTTTGAATTCCATGTGCTTTACGACCTAAATTATTCATGTAAGTTTTGGTTGATTTAGCTTCCGATAGCCTGACACCCATAACTGGTAATGGGTGTCATCAACTAGTTAATTTTTAAGGAAAAATGCTAAATGACGTGAAATACATGAGGCCTTTCCGTTTAGTCTGGCACTCCATTGACTCAGTGAGCTTTAGCTCCGCATTTCAAAACACTATCCATTTAGAAATGGTGAAATTTTAATGTTTTGTGCTGTAAATGTCTTGCCTTTCATTTTATTTCTGTTGGCTTCACTGACAAGCAGCCAGCTAGCCATGTTAACATGGAAACCTATGGCCCCCTGCCCACCCTATGGTCTCCACTGATTAGTTAGCCTTGGCAGCTCTGCACTGGGCACCACCTGACTTTAGCTAGCAGCCCCACTCATTCTGCAATTACAGTTGATAATGCCGTCCCAACTCATGGTGGCGGGATGGCTTAGCTGTGGAAATAGGTTGGCCACCCTCCAGTCCTCCCCAACTAGCCCAAATGAGTAAGCAGTTTAATTTTAGCCTCAAAATGCTGTTAGCATTGTTACCTGTGTTAGCACTAGCCGTGCTGACACTTTAAACGATTCTAACAGTGATAACATAGTTAAAATGCTAAAGGGGGTTTGAGGCTCAAAATTGACCCGCTTACTCATCGGAGTGACCTACAGTAGAGGAAGACCGGAGAGCAGCCACCATGTTGCTACAGCACCACTGCTGTATCAGGACATTACCAGGGATAATCACAGAACGAGTGGCGTTGCTAGCTAGCTCCCACCCAAACCAGGTGGTGCACAGTGCAGCAAACTGAGGAGCAGTGGAATTAACTCATAAACCAAGATACATAACCGGTCAAAAAAATTCTTGGCGGTTGACCGATGAACAGTTAACTATTGACGGAGAGGCCAAGCACAGAACCTTGAGGCACTCCGTTAAAAACAGTAAACCAACTCGAACTGTGTCCATTTGCATATGACTGATTCGGATGCTACAAGCTAAATAAAACAGCAGAGAGTCTGCAACTTACACAGAGAATGACTCTATAGTGGTGTTTCAAAATGATGTATTGAACTTTGGAGAAAGATAGTTGATTGTTGAGTCTCATTCCCAGGTCGTCAAATACCAATGCTTTGTGTCAGTATTTGACGACCTGGTAATGAGACTCAACAATCATCCTTCTCCAGAGTTACATTTACCACCATTAAGTAGGGTTTTGTGTAAAACTTCCATCTTGTTAAACTTAAATGTCAGCTTCTGGAGAGATGGCCATTCTTTTATTTCTGAATGGTTGCCAGAATATGAATGAGCCTGAGGCTCAATGTGTAAATATGATTGTCTGTCCATTATCTCTCCATCCATTCATCTCACTAAGAGCACAGTGACACAGAGCTAGAAAAGGATTAATGATGCTTTCTACAGTGGTGAGCAGAGAGCTTAACACTGCTCAGGATAGTAATCTCAACGCAGCCGTAGTGCTGTGGTGAGTTATTCACAGAAGCTGCCGTTTGTTTTTGTCACAGGAGAGTGAGGCTGTTGAGTGTGTTCTGCTGCTGTCTGTGCTGCTCAGAGACTTGAGTCCTGATGTTTGCAGCTGCAGTGACATCTCCAGCATTAGAGATAAAAAAAACAGGTCAAATAGCTGCTGCTGGATCAGTTGTTCAGTGGGGATTGAATGAGCTCCGGAGCACATCAGCAGGGTGAAGAGGTGGGGGGTAGAAAAAACCACATGACCAATTTGCCAATTAGGTTGGAAAATGGCACGTTGAAGAAAATATGTTCCCTTCATGTTGGTCTCTCTGCCTCCTTTCACTGTATCGAAGGCTTATTAAACTTTTACAGGGAACGCTTGGTCGTAATTCAATACAATTCATGACGGATGCTCTCCAGATTAAGATAGTAGAGGGGTAAAGAAAGATAAGACATGATGACACAGTGATCAGAGCTTTTTTTGTCAGATTTCTCCTGTAAAAATTCTCTAAAATGAGAGCTAAAGAAGCATAATATGTTCCTGTGTTTATGTGCATATTACAAGCTACTCATGAGCTTTCTGTATGAATATGAAATGACATATAAGTGATGCAGGCGTGTAAGAGTTTTCCTATGTCAAACAGGGGCCATTAATAATGCACCAACAGCAACTGCGCAACACACTATATACAACTGACCGGATAAAAGCATCAGCATTGCTGTAAGGTTTTATTTTACTTACTATGCTTTAGTTGCTATTATTAGTTCATTAATCAGATAAGTTTCAATGATTTTTCAATGAAAACTAGTGTAAAACTGTGGTGTTTAAATGATGCTCAGTTGGTACTAAGGGGCCCAAAGTGTGCCAAGACTCCCCCACACCATTACACCACCACCAGCAGTCTGACCAGTTGATACAAGGCAGGATGGATCCATGCTTTCATGTTGTTTACGCCAAAGTCTGACCCTACCATCTGAATGTTGCAGCAAAATCGAGTCTCTTCAGACCAGGCAAAGTTTTTCCAATCTTCTATCATTCAGTTTTGGTGAGCCTGTGCAAATTGTAGCCTCAGTTTCCTGTGACCAGTGGTCATTTGAGAACTTTCTCTTTTTCAGACAATCCTCTGTAAACCCTAGAGATAGTTGTGTGTGAAAATCCCAGTAGATCAGCAGAATACTCAGACCAGCCCATCTGGCCATGTTCAAAGTCACTTAGACCTAGAAAGAAATTTACCTATCTTGCATTTGAGAGACGATACAAAATTTGTCAAACTATGGGGGGAAAAAACGCTTCTACACTTACTGAGTGAGATTCATGTGTCTGTGCTAAAGTCAGCAGGTTTCACGTGTCATTATATTTTATAAATTTATTAAGTATGTTCCTATTTTACCATATAGGAACAAAACTAACCAGACCACAAGGAGGCAAGTTGTATTTACAACTTGCTGAAGCTATCAACAAGGTTAATTACAAAGCAAAGTCATCCTAATGATCATTATAACACAACCATTATGACGCCAGTGTTTGTATCCTGATGTGAAGATAAAGATAATTTATTTTCCAGCAGCGATGTGACACATATTGTCCTCTGTATAAACAGCTCTGAGGAGAGGCAGTAGGTTGTAAGGCCGGTCTGTCAGATTTGATATCACACTTGTTTAGTCCGCTGTTTGGCTGCAGGCAAAGAAATAATGCGTCTGTGCGAGGGCACGACAAGAACGCTGGGATTATACATGCAACGCTGAGCTGATGAGGTTTTACACAAAATGCTGTCAGGAGAGAAGCTAATAGATTGAACCTAATGCAATGCTTTATTGTCATGAGTGGCTGAGCAAGCAGGAGAAAGCGTGTGTGGAAATACAGACCATGACATGCTTTCTACAAATCAACGGCTCATTTCAGAACCTCACGGAAATAAGGAGGAAGTGCTGTCTTATAAAAGCACATACATCACAATCAGTAGAATATTTTCTTTCTGTATGTTGAGTGCAGCGTCCTCTTCCAGTTCTTGTTTTTGATGAACTCCTCCCACTCCCTCTGCACAGAAGGACATTTATCTTTGGAGTGCTTCTTCTTGCATAATTTCAGCAAAATGCTGACAAGGTAAAGAACTTTGGCTCTGATCATTTTGGGCTCAAGTGCAAATTTCACAAAGCAACAACCTTAAATAATTTCTTTACTCTATTCTACTGAGAGGCAGACTAAAAGGAGGGAGGAAAGCCCGAGTGTGGAGGACAGATGGTCCCACAGGAGCTGCGGCTACAGCCAAAAATGTATCAGATCAGGATTCAGGAAACACACATATCTGCAATCTGCTTTTAGTAGCAAAGTGGCTACCAGCCAGTCTGAGCATTGCTTTGTGAGAGTGTGTGAGCAGTTTTGTTTTGAAACATCAGGCCCTTGGAGAGTCTGTATAATTATACAAAAATAGCGTGATATTACTGAGGATACAGAGATAAGACAAAGAAAACACCAGGATGAATGAACGTAGAATTCCTCAGCATGTCTAAAAAAACAAAACTTTATTCTAGGAATAGTTTACCTGTCCATATGCATTTAGTTTTCCATCTGGTATCTTTGTCCATCCTTGTCCTGTACTGTCTTGTCTTGTTTGTCACAGCAGCACTCCTCCTAGCTGAGGATGAGGATTACAGTGCACTCGACAGTCTTCCTGTCTAACTGCTGAATGGAGCAATCGAAGACAGCATGTGAATGGTTTTTATAGTGGTTTTATGTGACTCACTGAGGCATGAATATGTCATTAACATTTCCAAGATTCATGGGCAAATTTAACCTATTAGAGGGCCCCGGGCAAAAAGTAGCTGCTGGGCCCCTGTTGGTCCCCCAGAAATACTCATGCACCATCAGATTGAGAGCATAATATAAACCTGGGCTGCAACTGATTAACTTTATTTTCTATTCTAAATTCTTTTGTCTATGAAATGTGGAAAAAATTCACAGCTCGCCGCCATCTTGACTTTAGATTTTCTTTTAAAAATGCAGACTAATTCATCTTGTATCGTGCCTGACTTTAATCAGTCATAACATATTGGTTTGGGAATTTATCTGCAGATGCTCTGGTTCAAAATGAGATCAAACTTTTCTATGGATGTCAGTTTCAGAGCCACAACGGAGTCCAAAATGTGGCGTGCAACAGACTAGGCAAGGCTTGTCGATGTTTGCCAAGCTGATTTCTGTAGAACTTGGGACCCCTACCGGCCAGTGAAGAGGAGTGTGGTGTCAGCGGTCAATGACGTAAACAAGCTTTCCAACAACTGTGACTGAGTGCAACTATGAGAGGTCACAGAGCTTGGTCATAAATGTACACACAAAATATGAGGCTGATTGGTACAGTAGTTTGCGAGATTAGAAAAGAATAGGGGGACTTTGCTTTAAACAATGGGGAGACAGAATTAGAATTTGGAAAAAGTATTCAACTTGATTTTGATACAGAGCTTCTCTGTAGGTTATCAAAAAAACAAGTGACATGCTTTTGGGCCCCCTTGGGTTCTGGGGCCCCACGACTGATGCCTTGGTTTGCCTGGTTGGTAATGTAACCTTGCCAAACTGGGGAAGTTATATGCTTATTCAGATAAGAGACACAACCGAAAATACAAATGTGGCATAGCTGCATGCTCAGTTAAAATGTAGATGAATGGAAACTGGAGCAGAGCTTCACACTGCAACCATATCCAAATTCTATCACACTGGCAATCCCACACTGCACAGCTAAAAACACACTGACCCCTCTTTTGGGTAACACTGTACAAGAAAGCAATGTACTTTTTATTATATAAGTTAAACAGTATTTCAACAGCACCCACACACAGCCTGTGGAGCCTGTAGTTTGTACGGCAGAGTTGGAGAGCACATCACATGGAGCCTCCTCAGCAGAGCTGCTGCTCGACCTCAGCTTGAAGAGGAGCTGAAATAGTCCTTCCTCTTCCCAGGGGAGGGCGGGGGTGGTTCGGTGGGGACAGGGTGGGGGGGTGATTGGAAGCTGGAGCAGAGGGGAAATGTGCACCGTGGGTCCCATGACTCAGTTTGCCTCTCTGAACAATCTGCACCCTGAGGGGCTGTAAAAGTTCTATCCAGTAAGTAGGCCATGTGACTGCATGAGCACGGGGGAAATCACGCCCATGGGTGCCCTATGATGGCATCAGGCACACTTTCCAGATGTACAGAGTAGCTACATTAAGTCGTCCGTGACCCTGCATGGACGTGTGTGTCCACTGTCCGTCGACAGAGCAAACCTGACGCTCTCTCATACGTAAATGTGCTCAGCTTTGTTGGAATAGATCTAATTGTTACGAGGGTCTGGACCTTTATCTTTGTGTTGGCTCACATCCCTCCCTCAGTGCTTTCTGCATGACATGGCACTAAATTCCTCTCTGCTCAGCATGAATCATGCTGTGGTTGTTCCTGGCTCATGCTGTCAATGTTTATGAGGTATTAAAATGCGTCGACTCTGTCTCATTTACTTCTAAATTACCACAGAGTAATGGGCCGGTGTGTTTGGAAAATGAGCTGAGTTTTCTAGTGGCCTGCGTTCTGCTGCAGTGAACAGGGGACCGTAACAGCTT
Organism: Epinephelus moara; assembly: GCF_006386435.1. NCBI lineage: Eukaryota > Metazoa > Chordata > Actinopteri > Perciformes > Serranidae > Epinephelus > Epinephelus moara. The sequence continues at coordinate 27,220,413 of NC_065511.1, read as the reverse complement.
TCCTTCCCCCTTTGTGGATTATTAATTATATGGCTTCATATCCTCTAATACCTCAGTTTTTCAAAATGATTTGATATTTGATCTCTGGGCTGATGACGTTACTAAGAAAGTCCAAAGAGTTATGGCTTTACAAACACAGCTTAGAGGCTGTGATTTATTCAGATGGCCTGGATCTTTCTTCCTCTATCTTTCTTCAAATTGATATTTTGCCAGCAAAGTGCATCTTAATCTTTCAAAATGTATGTTTTGCAGCACATAAAAGCACTTAGCATCTCCATTAGTGGCACAAGTGGTCCTGTTTTTCTTGCCTCCATTTGACAGTTTATCTATAGACATTTGCAGTTTAAAACAATTTGCTCGACTTTCGCCAATTCCAGACATCACTTTAATCCATTAGCACACTTATGGTCAATGTCATAGTGACACAGTCGGTGCAGCCAACTGTCTTTTTTTTTTGCGCGGAAAAAGCACACAGCACCCTCTGCTTGCAATACAGCTTCCCTATCAGAAACATTTTGACAGAAAACAGGCACAAGATTAAATCTAGTGAACATGAATGCGTCCATTTTCATCACTGTAAAGTTCTTATTCTCGATGGTGATACACGCACTTTAATCCTGCAGGTTTTCTGTCAGTGTTACGAATGTCAGACTGAAATCTCTCAACTGCTGTAAAATGGATTGCAGTGACATTTTGCAGACATTCATGGTGGAATTAAAGCCGTGGGTACTTAATGACTTGATCCCCTGACTTTCACTCTAGCACCACCTGCAGACATTTGCGGTTTTTAGTGAAATGTCTCTGCAACTATTGAATAGATTACCATGTAATTTGCTACACACAGTCATGCCCCCCTCAGGATGAATTGTAATAACTGGTGATAATTCACTTAACACTTCCTCTAGTGCTACTATCAAGTTGGAAATTTGATTTTACCGATTCGTCATAGTCTTGTTCAAGCGAATTTTTAAATGCAGGCTTTCATTAGGTTTAATCAGGGATAAGAGAGGAATCAAAGAACATAGGCGATGTAGCTCACTTGATCATCGCACATCCATTTAGTTAGCTGTTGGCCTCCAACATCTTAAAAAGCCCCTTTCCCTCACATTGTTTCCCTTGGGTGTCCACTGCTTGAGAAGAAAAGTGTTTCACTTTGATCATGCATTATTCAGAGTCTCTGAATTCTCCGGCTGCTCCTTAAAATATTCAACTTAAGCACTTTTTGTGTACGTGTCACTTCAGGTCCCTTGTTCCTCTGCTGCTTTCGTTCATCAATTGCAAATACCCATTTCTAACAGAGCCATTAACTGAGCGTTACAGAAGTCTCCAGAGGGGCAGCACTTAGGGTGAAAAACATCTCCTGCAGTGTGACAGACTTTGTCATAAAAATGAAACGGTGAAAACATTGTTCTCTGCAGTCACATCCTATCCGAAAGGATCTGCTTGAATGGCTAACAACTGTGGTATGCTGTACTGTTGACCAAAGTCTGTGTTGTATTTTTTATTTATAGGTTTTAAAAAAAACTGTAAACGAGTACAGTCATCTGTGACATGGTACTAGGGAGGAGAAACCAGACGCCTGATGTCATGCACTGCTTTAAGGCAGAAGGTTTTCAAAGTTTTGATGACTGAGAGAGCCAGCATATGATTTAGGGCTGCACAGCAAAAGAGCTGGAGCCTTTCCCAGCTGACATTGGGCGAGAGGCAGGGTACACCCTGGACAGGTCACCAGACTATCGCAGGGCTGACACATAGAGAAAGACAACCATTCACACTCACATTCACACCTACGGACAATTTAGAGTCCCCATTTAACCTGCATGTCTTTGGACTATGGTATGTTTTTATCTTACCCATTTGTATGATATACTTTACCATGACTTTTTATCCATTCATTGACAAACAACTATTTTACGTTTTTCTGCATTTCGATGATAATTTAAAACATCATTCAAATAAACACAAGAAGTTAGAGCACAAACTTGTTGTGTTTATTTGAATGATGTTTTTATCACAATTTTGACGACACACTGTACTATCTTTTTATCATATCTTTGACAACATACTATACTATGACATTTTTATCACATTTTTGACGACATACTATACTATGACGTTTTTGTGACATTTTTGACGACATATTATACTATGATATTTTTATCACATTTTTGACGACATACTATACTATGATATTTTTATCACATTTTTGACGACATACTATACTATGATATTTTTATCACATTTTTGACGACATACTATACTATATTTTTATCACATTTTTGATGACATACTATACTATATTTTTATCACATTTTTGACGACATACTATACTATGATTTTTATCACATTTTTGACGACATACTATACTATGATATTTTTATCACATTTTTGA
>NC_065511.1:27189269-27215138 GCF_006386435.1 Epinephelus moara | reverse complement strand
GACATGCTATACAATGACATTTTCATCATATTTTTAAAGACATACTATACTATGACATTTTTTCACATTTTTGATGACATACTATACTATGACATTTTCATCATATTTTTGACGACATGCTATACAATGACATTTTTATCATATTTTTAAAGACATACTATACTATGACATTTTTTCACGTTTTTGATGACATACTATACTNTACTATGACATTTTTTCACATTTTTGATGACATACTATACTATGACATTTTCATCATATTTTTGACGACATGCTATACAATGACATTTTTATCATATTTTTAAAGACATACTATACTATGACATTTTTTCACGTTTTTGATGACATACTATACTATGATATTTTTATCACATTTTTGATGACATGCCATACTATATTTTTATCACATTTTTGATGATATACTATACTATAATATTTTTATCACATTTTTTATGACATGCTATACTATGACATTTTTATCACATTTTTGATGACATACTATACTATGATATTTTTTCACATTTTTGACAACATGCTATACAATGACATTTTCATCATATTTTTAAAGACATACTATACTATGACATTTTTTCACATTTTTGATGACATACTATACTATGACATTTTCATCATATTTTTGACGACATGCTATACTATATTTTTATCACATTTTTGATGATATACTATACTATGATATTTTTTATCACATTTTTTATGACATGCTATACTATGACATTTTTGACAACATGCTATACAATGACATTTTGATCATATTTTTGATGACATACTATACTATGACATTTTTATCACATGTTTGATGACATACTATACTATGATATTTTTATCATATTTTTGACGACATACTATACTATGATATTTTTATCACATTTTTGATGACATACTATACTATGACATTTTTATCACATTTTTGATGACATCCTATACTATGACATTTTCATCATATTTTTGATGACATGCTATACAATGACATTTTCATCATATTTTTAAAGACATACTATACCATGACATTTTTTCACATTTTTGATGACATACTATACTATGATATTTTTATCACATTTTTGATGATATACTATACTATGATATTTTTATCACATTTTTGATGACATGCTTTACTATATTTTTATCACATTTTTGATGACATGCTATACTATGACATTTTTATCACATTTTTGATGACATGCTATACAATGACATTTTCATCATATTTTTGATGACATACTATGACATTTTCATCATATTTTTGACGACATGCTATACGATGACATTTTCATCATATTTTTCACAACATACTATACTGACATTTTTTTCACATTTTTGATGACATACTATACCATGACATTTTTATCACATTTTTGACGACATGCTATACTATGACTTTTTCATGACATTTCTGATGACATAGTATGCTATGACATTTTCCTCACATTTTTGATGACATGCTATACTATGACATTTTCATCATATTTTTGACAACATGCTATACAATGATATTTTCATCATATTTTTGACGACTTAATATACTATGACATTTTTTCCACATTTTTGATGACATACTATACTATGACAATTTCATCACGTTTTTGACGACATGCTATACAATGATGTTTTTATCATATTTTTGATGACATACTATACTATGACGTTTTTGTGACATTTTTGACGACATACTATACTATGACATTTATCACATTTTTGACGACATGCTATACTATGATATTTTTATCATATTTTTGACGACATGCTATATTATGACATTTTCATCATATTTTTGACGACATACTATATACTATGACGTTTTTTTCACATTTTTGATGACATACTATACTATGACATTTTCATCACATTTTTGACAACATGCTGTGACATTTTCATCATATTTTTGACAACATACTATGACGTTTTTTTTTTCCACATTTTTGATGACATGCTATACTATGACATTTTTATCACATTTTTGACAACATGCTATACTATGATGTTTTTATCATATCTTTAATGACATACTATACTATGACGTTTTCGTGCCATTTTTGAGGACATACTATACTATGTTTTTATCATATTTTTAATGACATAGTATACTATGACATTTTTATCACATTTTTGACGACATACTATACTATGACCTTTTTATCTCATTTTTGATGACATACTATACTATACTATGATGTTATCATATTTTTAATGACATACTATTCTATGATTTTATCATATTTTTGACAACATACTATACTGTGACATTTTTGACGACATACTATACTATGATGTTTCTATCACATTTTTGACGACATACTATACTATAATGTTTTTGTGACATTTTTGATGACATACTATACTATGATGTTTTTATCCCATTTTTGACGACATATTATACTATGACCTTTTCATCACAATTTTGATGACATACTATACTATGACCTTTTTATCACATTTTTGACGACATACTATACTATGATGTTTTCATCACATTTTTGACAACATACTATACTTCAATAAGGAGAGACACGTTTTCACAGCATAAGGATATTTATTAAAATGTGCACAGAAGAAGTGCAAAATGTGAAAAAGTCTTTGGCGATTAGACCCTGTAGACATGGTGTGATTTATGGAGGATGATGAATCCACAGTTGAACAGGGAACCCCCCCAGGGTCAAGACGCTCGTGGTGGTAGAGGTGGTGAAGATGCGATGAGAGGAAGATCAGAATCAGAGTCAGATACTTTATTGATCTCCTGGGGTAAATTGTTGGCATTACAGGTACTCCTTACAAGTGTAGAAAGATATATTGTATAGGGTAATTCGAACGGAAAATATAATAAAATCTAACATTATTTACAAAAATATGTATAGTAACCTAAACAACATTATTTACAAAAATATATATATAGTAACCTAAATCAAATACACACAGACACAGTGGCAATAATGGATAATAAACAGAATATATACAGTAAAGGTAAAATAGGGTTATGACACAAGTTAGGTTATTGCTCATGTTGACATTGGGTGCAATAATCTATGGGCCACTCAGAGGGAGGAGTTGTACAATTTGATGGCCACAGGCAGGAATGATTTCCTGTGGCGCTCAGTGGTACATTTTGGTGGTATGAGTCTCGCACTGAAAGTACTCTTGTGCCTGGCAAGTACATGGTGGAGTGGGTGTGAGACATTGTCCAAGACAGTTTGTAGCTTAGATAGCATCCTCCTCTCTGACACCACCATCAGAATCACACTCCATTCCCACAACATCAATGACATACTATACTATGACATTTTCATCACATTTTTGACGACATACTATACTATGACGTTTTTATCATATTTTTGACGACATACTATACCATGACGTTTTTATCATATTTTTGACAACATACTATACTATAACGTTTTTGTGACATTTTTGACAACATACTATACTATGACATTTTTATCATATTTTTGACGACATACTATACTATGACATTTTTACCATATTTTTGACGACATACTATACTATGACGTTTTTGTGACATTTTTGACAACATACTACACTATGACATTTTTATCATATTTTTGACGACATACTACTATGACATTTTTACCATATTTTTGACGACATACTATACTATGATATTTTTATCACATTTTTGACGACATACTTTACTATGACGTTTTTGTGACATTTTTGACAACATACTATACTATGACATTTTTATCATATTTTTGACGACATACTATACTATGACATTTTTGTGACATTTTTGACGACATACTATACTATGACGTTTTTATCACATTTTTGACGACATACTATACATGACGTTTTTGTGACATTTTTGACGACATGCTATACTATGATGTTTTTGTGACATTTTTGATGACATACTATACTATATTTTTTATCATATTTTTGATGACATACTATACTATGACCTTTATCACATTTTTGATGACATACTATACTATGATGTTTTTTATCATATTTTTAATGACATAATATACTATGATTTTATCATATTTTTGACGACATACTATACTATGACATTTTTATCATATTTTTGATAACATACTATACTATGACGTTGTTATGACATTTTTGACAACATACTATTCTGTGACATTTTTATCATACTTTTGACGACATACTATACTATGACGTTTTTGTGACATTTTTGATGACATACTATATGACGTTTTTATGACATTTTTGACAACATACTATTCTGTGACATTTTTATCATATTTTTGACGACATACTATACTATGATGTTTTTGTGACATTTTTGACAACATACTATTCTGTGACATTTTTATCATATTTTTGACGACATACTATACTATGATGTTTTTGTGACATTTTTGACGACATAATATACTATGACGTTTTTGTGACATTTTTGACAACATACTATACTATGACATTTTTACCATATTTTTGACGACATACTATACTATGACGTTTTTGTGACATTTTTGACAACATACTGTACTATGACATTTTTATCATATTTTTGACGACATACTATACTATGACATTTTTACCATATTTTTGACGACATACTATACTATGACGTTTTTGTGACATTTTTGACGACATGCTGTACTATGATGTTTTTGTGACATTTTTGACAACATATTATACTATGACGTTTTTGTGACATTTTTGACGACATACTATGACGTTTTTGTGACATTTTTGACGACATACTATACTATGACATTTATCACATTTTTGACGACATGCTATACTATGATATTTTTATCATATTTTTGATGATATACTATACTATGATATTTTTATCACATTTTTGACGACATACTTTACTATGATATTTTCATCATATTTTTGATGATATACTATACTATGATATTTTTATCACATTTTTGACGACATACTTTACTATGATATTTTCATCATATTTTTGATGACATACTATACTATGACGTTTTTATCATATTTTTAATGACATAGTATACTATGACATTTTTGACGACATACTATGACGTTTTTGACATTTTTGACGACATACTATACTATGACATTTTTGACGACATACTATACTATGACGTTTTTGTCACATTTTTGATAACATACTATACTATGACGTTTTCATCCCATTTTTTACGACACACTATACTATGATGTTTTTATCCCATTTTTGACGACATACTATACTATGACGTTTTTGTTCCATTTTTGATGACATACTATACTATGACCTTTTTATCACATTTTTGATGACATACTATACTATGATGTTTTTTATCATATTTTTAATGACATACTATACTATGATTTTATCATATTTTTGAAGACATACTATACTATGAGATTTTTATCATATTTTTGATGACATACTATACTATGATGTTTTTATCACATTTTTGACGACATACTATACTATGATGTTTTTATCATATTTTTAATGACATAGTATACTATGACGTTTTTGTGACATTTTTTACGACGCACTATACTATGATGTTTTTATCCCATTTTTGACAACATATTATACTATGACCTTTTTATCACATTTTTGACAACATACTATACTATGATTTTATCATATTTTTGAAGACATACTATACTATGACGTTTTTGTGACATTTTTGACGACATACTATACTATGACATTTTTATTATATTTTTGATGACATACTATACTATGATGTTTTTATCACATTTTTGACGACATACTATACTGTGATATTTTTTATTATATTTTTAATGACATACTATACTATGACGTTTTTATCACATTTTTATGACATACTATACTGTGCCATTTTTGTGCCATTTTTGAAGACATACTATACAATGTCCTATCATATTTTTGACGACATACTATACTATGACATTTTTACCATATTTTTGACGACATACTATTCTATGACATTTTTGTGACATTTGTGAAGACATACTATACTATGACATTTTTATCCCATTTTTGACGACATACTATACTATGATGCTTCTATCACATTTTTGATGACACTATTCTATGACATTTTTGACAACATACTATACTACGATGTTTTTGTGACATTTGTGACGACATACTATACTATGATGTTTTTATGACATTTGTGATGACATACTATACTATGATGTTTTTGACATTTTTGATGACATACTATACTATGACATTTTTATCTCATTTTTGATGACATACTATACTATCTATGACATTTTTATCTCATTTTTGATGACATACTATACTATGATGTTTCTATCCCATTTTTGATGACATACTATTCTGACATTTTTGTGACATTTGTGACGACATACTATACTATGATGTTTTTATCCCATTTTTGATGACATACTTTATTGTGGAATTTTCATCACATTTTTGATGATATACTATACTATGCCATTTTTTTCCTATATTTTGACATAATATACTGTGCCGTTTTTTTCCATATTTTATGACATACTATATTATGCTAATTTTTCTATATTTTATGACATACTACACTACTATATTATGCTAATTTTTCTATATTTTATGACATACTACACTATGCCATTTTTTTCTATATTTTATGACATACTATACTATGCCATTTTTTCTATATTTTATGACATGCTATACTATGACATTTTTTCCAATATTTTATGACATACTATACTATGCCATTTTTTCTATATTTTATGACACACAATACTATGACATTTGTTTTGTATATTTTTGACATACTATACTATGACATTTTTTTTCTATATTTCTATATTTTATGACATGCTATAGTATGGTATTACTATGGTATTACTTCTCTTAAAACATTTATTATTTGCATTTGTCGACATACTATAGTATACATGTTTTTTAATTTTACATATTTTATGACATAACATACTATGACTTTTTACGTTTTTGTGACATACTATACTATGATTACTTTTTTATGCTACTATAACAGCATACTATACTTTTACTTTTTTATGAAATTTTATGGCAAATTATACTATGATTTTTTTCCCCTGATCGCTTCTTGAACTTTAACTAGAAACCAGGAGATCATATTGTTGCATTTGTCTGCCCTCTTTGAGATGTCTGAAACTGAATGTTGATTTGAAGTCAACACTCACTAAAATCATCTTTGATTTCTGACTGTGATTGTCTTTTTTCATGGCAGTAACATGATGAATGGAAACTAACAAGGTGTATGTCTTTCTGCATGTTTTCATAGGTTGCATTTCACATCCAACCATACAGAGGACGAAACGACCAGAGTGTGCATGACAATATCAAGTATATCATTGACAGGTGGGCTGCACTTCTCCATCACTGACTCAGCTTAAATAGAAAACCATTAAGATTTCATGCACAGTTGAAATAACATTAGTTACAAAACTGAAATACTTTTAGAACGCATTTTTGATTATGTAAGGCTAGTTTCATGACTTATGGATGAGTTTGTGGAAAGCAAAAGCTATTTTTCTAACCTTTGAGTATAAAGGTTGCTCTGAAAAGGAGAACTTGTCAAGTCCATACTGACTCAAAAGCCCAAACCTCCAAAACATTTACACAAGAAATCGAGTTTCTAACAAAATTTTTTTTAGAAAGAAATGAATTAATAATAATAAAGGGCAAATCTTCACATTTTGCCCTCACAGTGATGGTCAGGTCTAGTTGTCATTTAGCACCACTATTTGGTCATAAGTTTCCCTCGACCAACATATTTGTTCACAACAACGTACCTGAGGCCATTAAATTCTTTATGGTACACAGAGGATAAATCTTAATGTTTTTTATAACCCTATAAAGGTCTCAAACTATTTAATATACAGCATCTCCTTTTGTCAACTGTTTACCCTGTATGTAGTATTTCATCCTGTAACAGGTGATTTTTTAGGCCACTGGGGGGCAGTAGAAAGTTGTTGCAAACACAATATTGACATTTCCTCATGTTTTTCGTTTACACGAGCCAACAGTTTATTATTTACACACACACAGCAACACGGAGCAACTTAATCATTATTTGAAGCTGTGTTTCCGGCTACCTGGGGAGTGTAAGTCCAATATTCACTCTCCTTGTTAATTCTATTTTTGGTGGCCATCAACTCCCGAGGGAAATATCTGGCTCCTTAGCTGTGAAATGCTCATCTGTAAACACCAGTTAGTTGCCAGCTGTGTCTCGTCTCTGTTTGAGCAGGTCGTGCACAGTGAGTTTTCAAACCAGAACAGTCAGGCCAGTTGTTCCTGTAGAAGATCAAAAAGATTGTCAAAAAAAACTTACTGAGCTGATTTGTGCTCTCCAGAGGATAAACCCTTCCCATTTTCAACATGAGATTTCTTCTTGTGTTATCCTCATATCCCATGATCAACCTCAAGCACAAGAAATCTAATAATCTAGCAGACAGATTCCAATGACACTCGTTGACTACATTCATGCTCCTCAGGGGATAAACACTTTTGAATTGATTTGAATGACCTGCATGTTCTTTCTCTACCACCAGACTCTGGCGAGGTTAACATTTTTAGCCTCACTACTTGAAAAATCAGCATTGCAGCTTCTTGACTTGATCAACTTATCGTTAATCAACTAATTCAGCATTAACTAACCATGTTATTATTGTATTGTTTTATTGTCTTTAAAGGTACGGAGACCATGGAGCCTTCTACAAGTTTACTACCAGCACAGGGAAGAGCCTTCCTCTATTTTATATCTATGACTCCTACCTGACTCCTCCAGAGTCCTGGTCTGAATTCTTGACTCCCACCGGTTCCCACAGTGTGCGTGGCTCTGCCTACGACGCCATCTTCATTGCCCTGATTGTGGAGGAGCGCCACAAGCACGACATCCTCGCAGGCGGCTTCGATGGCATGTACACTTACTTCGCTTCCAACGGTTTCTCCTTCGGCTCTTCTCACCAGAACTGGAAGGCCATCAAAGCTTTTTGTGACGGCAACAATCTCCTTTTCATCCCCAGTGTCGGACCTGGTTATATTGACACCAGCATCCGGCCGTGGAACAACCACAACATGCGCAACAGGGTGAACGGTCGTTACTACGAGACAGCCTTGCAGGCGGCGCTGAATGTGAGGCCGGAGATTGTCACCATCACGTCTTTTAATGAGTGGCACGAGGGGACGCAGATAGAGAGGGCAGTGCCTAAAAAGACGGTGACCCGTGTGTACTTGGACTATCAGCCGCATGGACCTGATCACTACCTGGAGTTGACCCGGCGCTGGGCGGAGCAGTTCAACAAAGAGAAGGAGCAGTGGCTCATGTGAGCTCTCATCAAAGTGACTTGAAACAGCATGCTCTAGTGGTAGTGTGTGTGCACATGAAAGGGAAAGAACAAAAGAGAGGGAGTGAATGTAGAGACTGATCAATATAGATGTGTGTGTGAGAACATGCTTTTACCTTTAACTGGACCGGATGTGAGAGTTTCTGCGAGTGTGTGCATACTTTTGTACACACATGCTGATCTGCAAGAACAGGACTCTGTGTCGGCGGTGTGACTTCTCTCCGTTGAGTTTCTGGGGAGTTTCCATTGAGCTGTAAAAGGCCGAATCTGGTGTTCGTCCACTTGATGCAATTTAATGAACGATTGTCTCAAACACACTGAGAAAACGGTCATCACATGAGAGCCTCATTTCCTTCTCTGCAGCTAAAGAATAGTATCCATTACAGTAGCCAGACACTCCTAAGGTTTCGCTTTCATCGATCAAACTGAATGAGACACTAATTTTGATCCTCCCTTTACTCAAGAGCTCGTTGAAGCGGTGATGATATGGTGCTTTAAAAGCAGTAAGTAGGGGTGAGGCATGCAAGTGTACAGTTTAGCATTTTGGGCAATACATTAATTCACTTTCTGGCAGACAGTTGATTGATACTATTTTCACATCTGTCTGTTAAATATGAAGCTACAGCCAGTTAGCATAGCTTAGCATTAAGACTGGAAACAGTCACAAAAGTTATTGACCTGCAGTTCTAAGGATATTTTATTAACCCATTATACCTCATTTGTTAGTCCCTACAAAAACCGATGTGTAAAAATGACATGTTGTAGTTTAACGACAATTTCTGACCTTCTGGAGTCCGCTGGTTTCCTGGCAACCTTGCTGCTACGTCTATCCTCTCTAACTCTCGGCAAGAAAGGGAATATGTTTATTTGCCAATAGGTCAGATTTTGCTGTAAGAGTCAAATGTTGTGTGATTTTGAATGAGGGTTTTGTATCATTTCAGATTTTTTTTTAATTCTGTCAAAAAAGCTGCAGAAGTGAAACCCCACTTCTGAAACTTCAGAAGAGTATAATAGTTGGCAAGTAAAACAAATACACTTCAAGTATTTATATATTATAGCATGCAGATTAGCTCTGCTCCTCTCCACATAGAGGTGTTCAGGTTCAGAGGGTCAATCAATTGGGCAAATAACGCAAGTCAGACAGGCTTTTGGTTCGAACCAGGAACCCTCTTGCTGTGAGGCGACAATGCTAACCCCTGCACCACCATGTCGCCCCTTCTGAAGTGTATTTAAGCTAAACTTGGCCTTGAAGTTGTAAAAAGTTCTTTAAGTTCTTCCTCTATTCATCTGAATTTCATCTGAATTTCGGTGTAATTCTCTTAATGGAAAGAAGCCATGTTGATCGTGGGCACACATTAACTTCATTCACCTCAGTAAAAACAACAGAATCAGGTGTTAAGTGTGAAGGCCGGGCTCAGGGTTTTGGAGTGGCTGTATGAATAAAAATGTACCACTCACCGGAGCACTCTGTTATATGGATTCCTGTGGTTTAGATTGGATGAAATCCTGCTGTCTATTAAAGTAAAAGCTACTTTCAGACAGGCATATTTGAGAATAAAAGTATGCTCTTTGGCTGTGAAGGGCGCTTCTGAGTGGTTTGTTTTATTTTTTCTAAAAACACTTAACTTTCAGACACCTGAAATAAAGACAGGCGTATTTCTCAAATAGCTTCTTATGCATGAATGACAGTCTGATACTGAAAAAAACATTTTATTGTGGCTGTGCAAAGGTTTTACAGTCCATTAAAATAAGTTTACAGCAGGTGATGGGAATTAAAAAAAATGCTCATTTTTAACATACAGGTGGGCGGATGAATTTCATTATGAGTTTCCACTTAGTACATGTGCTTATTGACACATCTCTGAAATATGTTCCCAATTTGTGAATGAAATATAGTTTAAATGGATAGTTCAAAATCAAAAATATATTTTATCAGTAGTGCTGTTCACCAATCTAGATTGTTTTGGTGTGAGTTGTCTGTCTTCAATCACGCAAAGCGCCACCGTGCTCTTGAAAGCCAGCACAAAAAAAGACGCAAGAGTAGCATCCAGTGCCTGACCTCGAGTTTTCCAGGCGGTTAAAGATGCAGCATGTGTATGGCCTGTAATTTCCATGGCTGGTACCTGCGGTTATTCCACAGGCTAGTTAATAACATGTCGGGCAGGAAATCCAAAGTGTGGGATCATTTTGAGAAGGTGAAGGACGAACCCAAGGTGATATGTAAGCTCATCTTCATTGGTCGACTACAAACATGACGTATCATCTGAAACATGTCAGTAGCTACATGCCCATTAGCCACTTAGCACAATCATTACTGCTTTGCCGACAGCGTCATTAACAGGCGGCTCGCTCAGTGTGTGACGTGCACTTGTAGATAAAATATAGGCCTATATTAATGAAGGTTCATTAGTACGGTTTTGTATTTCTCTGTAATGTAGCACAGTGTTAACAATGTTACTGATACTATTCTTTCTCACACCTTCAACTTAAATCAAAATATATCATTTAATAATTAAATTAATATCATAAACATGTGGGCGACTAGTCGACTAATGACAACTATTGGTCGACTAGGAAAATTCTTAGTCAGGGGCAGCCCTAGTAGGAACTATTTCTTTCTACTGAACTAAACCCGCCAACTGTATCACAGCACAGAAGGAAGAGTGCATCTACAACTAGCTCACCTAGCACCACTGAGCTATCTAATGTTACAGCTCAGCCGAGAAGGACGCCATTAATGTTTACATCTCGTGCTGTCACGAGTACAAGCCTCTCATACGTGAGTGGATGCACACTTCCATCTGCACAGTGATACGTTTAGCAAGTGTAGTTTGGTAGAAAGAAACAGTTCCTATATCAAACTGCTCACAACAAGTTCTGAGGATTAGCTTGAGTAACCAGGTCAGATTTCTAGGAGACATTGCTGTTGAGTTTTTTTAATATAATTTGGCACTTTGAGCACCACAAGTCAAGTGTCATCTAGTTCCATTATATTCAAGAGAGGCCAAACATCTCTACGCCGATATCTCCAACACTCTGCAACTCACACCAAAACAATCTAGACTGATAAACAGCACTACAAGTAAATGGAAAAATATCTAAATTTTATTTTGGGGTGAACTGTCCCTTTAAACTACAACATAAAACAGTTATTGTGACTGTAGTTGTTGACAAACTGTAGAGTGAGCCTTACGCTGTTAAACTGACATGCGGATCAAATAAATACAGGGGATTCATAAGTTAGTAAAAAATAGTTGGATTCAACAGGCTTAATCTATAGTCAATGCAATTCTCAAGAGTTCCTCCCACCTCGTATCACAAATAACTATTCAGGCCATAAAATAGGAGTCTTCATCACCTCTTACCATTATAGAAATATTAAAATAAAAACTCAAACGGTTCATATCAGTTAAACCACCTGTTTTGATGATACAAAAGATACATAGTTTTAATTTTATGCAAAAAATAAAATAAAAAAAAGAATCCCATACTGTATAGGTGACCTGTTCTATGTTGAGATCCCACATAATCCCATGATAGCAGACACAGTAAGGCAGAAAATATGGTTATCAAAAGGTAAAAGTTACTCCAGACCTTAAAGCAGCCACCAGAACATTATCTGCCATCCAGTTGTTCCTGAGTTCTCGTCCTCCCCGGAAAGACTTCCGTGTGAACATGAAAAGGATTCATCTTTTCTGAAGAAGCCTCGGGGTCAAAGCTGGTTGTGCGTCTCAGCGTGTGTTGTGGAGAGTTCAAAGGTCATTTTTCCCCAGAGTCCTCTGACAGTCCGTATTTGTGCTCCAGCACATCCACCGTAGAAGAAAGGGCACTGAAAAAAACAGCGTTACAGTTCTTGTTTAATGTACAGAGTGTCTTTCAGGGTAAATGTGAGAACACCACGCAGCAGCCTCTGGGGCTGTAAATGAAGCTAAAGTGCCAGAAAATGCAGTTCCTCTAATGGCCACTAGAGGCTGGCTCCAAAACGAGTCAACCCCTTCAGACCCCCATGTAAAAATGGCCAACTTTAAAGCAGAAATGAACAGGTTTACAGCCTGGTACAAAAAACAATTTTTGTATCTATAGCTGATTTCCCTGTTCATGTAAATTTTTATATTACACTGCAGTTTGAATATACAGTTATGCATAATTAAAGGCGTGGCTGCTTTAAGTGACAGGTGGGTGCTGTTTGTTGCCAAATCCCTGTCATGGTGACGAACGTTGGTTCATTTAAGTTAAGTTAAATCTTTGGGTTGCCTAATAAAGTCTTGTTCAGTGTTTGGTTGTAATAAAAGACCTTTTAAAAGGAGTCGGATTTTCAGTTTTTCAGGCAAGTACATTTTGTTTTAAAGGTTTTAATCCTGTTTTTCGCTCATGCCAATTAGCATTATCACAGTTAACCATAGCTGTAAATGCTCCGTGCTGACTAAGCTAGCAGCTAGCGCTAGGGTTTGGCCCATCCTCTTGTCCAAATATGGTCACTTCCGGCTCCAAAAACCCAAAATGGGGACGGCTAAAATGCTTTACTTGAGAATTTAAAACAGAAGTCCACAAATCAATGGGTGACGTCACTGCATCCATTATTTTATATAGTCTATACGACACAATGCAATAAACCTACTCAACAAGATTTTAATCACTGTTGGTGCCCATTTGTGTCAAGAACCATGTTTTAGTCCACTAATTAATGCCAACACCCCTGATTACTTCTGTGTATTTACATATTCTGTCTGCACATTCTCTGACTTCAGATTGTTAATTAATTAATTTCTGGGAGATTCATAATCACAGCAGGTGGTGCAGGAGGCTCATCCTCCCAGTGGTGGAGCACATTGTGATGATGTTGCGTCAGTAGAAAGCACAGCAGCAGCAGGAAACAAAAAGCACTGTCAGGTGTTTGATGCAGGTGGATCTTTCTAGGAAATCAGCTCATGCTTTTTCTTTGGTGTGTACGTTCCCTTCTCTCTGACTTGGTTAGTAAGCAGGAAACCTGATGGTACAGTTACATTATACTTCAGTCTTGCATATATTCACTCTGTCTCCAATTCACTTCATTTAAAGCCTGTACGACTGCTGAGTTTAAAGGGTACGTTTCCTCTTCTTTGCCTGCAGAAAACAAACTTAAATTCCCAAATCATATTTCTGCCAATATATCCCCAAAATCCTACACACTGGACCTTCAAACTTCACAAAGAGACATTAAAATGTTTTTTTTTTGTTTTTTTTTGCTGTTTCATGACCACCCAAAAATCTATTTCAATATTTTCCACCTGTAACCATCCTCCACACTCAAACTGACTGTATTCAGTTTGCATACTGTCTGCTTTGAGTGTCACTTTGTCACTGTGAACACACTGCATGCTAAAAGCCTGCTTAGTATGTAGGAAGGATTTTGGGACATGCAAATATGTTTGGACACGCACAAGTCATTTTTCTAACGGTGATGTAGCTTTGCACATATGACAAACTGCAGCATCAGTTTCATACAGTGTTTACAGATTGCTCTGATCAATATTTATTTATAATTGCAATCTGATCCATCACATCCTCTGTCTGGGTGATTTTGTTGCATGAAAGTATAATGTGACCTTTAATCATGGTAATATATTTGTGTACATGTGTACAGTGATAAATAGTGAAGAGGCTAAAATTATATCAATGAAAAAATGGGTAGCCACTTGAACGCTAAAGTAATTGCTCAGTGCAGTAGGAGAGTGCTCAGCAGAGTAAAAAAAAAAAAGGCACATGTAACTGCACAAAGTGAAAGGTAACTGGGTCCCAGTATGAACTCACCAGCCGGGTCTGATGATGCGGTATTTGCCGAGCACTGATAGGTCGACCACTGTTGATCCGAGGCGGCTGTTGTCTCCAATCGGTCCGCCGTCCACCACCACTGCTAGGTTTGGCCAGAGCTCCTGAAACTCCTTCAGAGGCAGAAACACAGCAGCGTTTAAGATTAAAAAACATTTTGTAAACTCACATGACGTAGAGATAAAACACAGAGAGACACCGTTCCAACGCTGTGGGAAACGTACTGAATGAAATTTTAAAACATAGTGGATGTGAGACTGTAAAAATGTCTTTCAAGTTGTAGTGTACTTTCTTCCACTTACATGAACCGCCACGGTGCTGGTGTGTGAGCTGACGTTGGCGCTGGTAAGTGCGAGTGGTTCTGCACACATTTGGCAGAGGCGTCTCATGAAGTCATGGTCTGGGATACGTACGCCTACAAGCTGAGCAGCACATGGACGTGTAAACAACACACGACTGACATTCATTAATAAACCAGTTTTATTTTCAGTAACATCAGGTTGAAAGTTGCTGACTTACTGGAGTGAAGGGGTTCAGGTCTGTGTTCAGTGCTTCAGATCTCTCAAACACCAGAGTGACGGGACCAGGCAGCAGGTCAGCCAACAGCGCCTCCTTCACCTTCACCTTACAGTACCTGTGCATGGAGACAAGTTGATCATCTGTTCATCACCTGCTTTGTGAAAGGATGAACATTTTCAGAGCGTGCATATTTACACTAAAAGAAAAGGGGACATTTAGAGGGGTTTCTATTTATAGGATATTATGCAGTGGTTTTACTATCTGGTCCATTTGTGATCAGATTGGGTTGTGCGTGGCCCATTAACTAAATGAGTTCGACAGCCCCCTGCTCTAATGAGATGAATATTCAGTATCTTTGATGGTTTTTAGCCTGTTTTTCATTAGCCAAAAGTAGCATTAGCATTATCACGGTTAACTGTAGCTGTAAATGCAACATGCTAACTGTGCTTATAGCTACAGGGTTAGCTCCACCCTCTCGTCTTCTGGCTCCAACAAGTGACTAAAAGAACGAGATTTTGGATACAAACGGCCAAAATGAATTTCCTGGACTCAGCCTTAGAGATAGGGTAAGGAGCTCAGACATCCTGAGGGAGCTCAGAGTAGAGCCGCTGCTCCTATGCGTCGAAATGGGTCACTCGAGGTGGTTCGGGCATCTGATCAGGATGCCTCCTGGGCGCCTCCCGATATGGGTGTTCCAGGCACGGAAACCTGGCTGAGACAAGGGCCGTCTCGAGCACCTTGCTCAGCCTGCTGCCTCCGCGACCCGGCGCAGTATAAGCAGATGAAAATGGACGGATTGACAGCTCAAAAAATTCAAGATGGCGCTGACCAAAATGCCAGACTTGATGTGCAAGATATACCTGCAGTTGGAGCAGCTACGTGACCCGCCCACATCAGTCCACGGTCACCCCCCTTTGCCCCTTGGTCTATCACTACTACGTGGCATTGTAGCTGGGCACTAATAACTGTTGTGTTGGTGGGTTGGTTTTGTGCTGGTGGTGGGTGTGGTTTGCAGGGGCGTGTCGTGTAGGCTCCAAACGAAATGTGGCCACAGCGACCTCAAACTTGAGGCTTCAAAACGTGGGTGACATCATGATGGCTACATCCATTATTGTATACAGTCTACAGTGATGTTATACATTTCAGGATGTTGGCATTTAATAGTCTGCCTCATCGCCTCTCTATTAATTTTGTGATTAACTTACAAATGCCTGAATTTAAGACATGTTCACTGAGCTAATGAAATAATGAATGCTGTGGTATTTCTGTGACAGCAGGTGTTACTGTCACTCAGGATGTAAAAATGTGTCTTGTTGGTGCACAGACGATGTCTCTGCCTCTCTACATGTGACTCATCTGTGGATGACTAACACTTGTGTGCTGTATGGAAGGTCTGCAAAGAAACCACCTCCTGAAGGACCGACGCCGACAGTTACCACTGATATTTTAAATTACAAAAAAACCTGCACTCAAACTGTGTGAAATATCAGCCTGTCACGTTGACTGTTCACCATCCATCAGGCCCAGGTCAAAGTCATCCTCTCATTCTGGTGGTAACACTGAAGACACCCGCGCACACACTTACTTGTAGATATCCTGGATTTCTCCCACACTGATGGCCAGCGGTTTGTGTCCATTTCTTTCTTTGATTTCATAGATTTTTTTGACGGCTTTAGAGTTCTGGGCCAGACACGCCAGGCCGTAGATGGTGTCTGTGGGCACGGCGACCACATGACCCTCCCTCAGAGCCTTCACCGTGCAACTCAGGATTTCAGCACCATCTGCAGTTCAGACACAAGGAGGGTCAATGGAGGCATCACGAGCCATTAGAAACACATGATGACAAACGTAACAAAATTTTACGCCGGTTTAAACCATACTACACTGAGCAGGTCAGTTTTATATCGGAAACTGATTTTGGTGTATTTAAGGGCTGAAAGAGAGAAACTTGCAGAGGAGGTGGGTCATAAATTGCACGTCTTCCAATTATTTCATATGTGAATCTTATCCTTATCAAACATGCTCAAAGTTTGGATTATGTTGCAGGTGCCGACACTTTTTACCGAGTGTCGAAAATCCAGTTTATCTCATTTTTATCCTTAGGGCAATTTAAATTTTTAATTTCACCCTCTCTCACTTTCAGCTGTCCCCATTTCAGTTCATTCATTTATTTCCTTAAATTTTAATTCCTTATGTTTTCTAAGAGTTTATCATTTTACTATTCTGATGTTTTATCATTCGTACTTTCTATTGACATTTTTATCAAAGTTTTTAAATGTGTCCTGGGTGACTGGGATTTTTTTTGAATTTGTAGTTTCTTATTTTTAAATATTTTTTATTTATTTCTATTTATTTTTTTCATTTATTTATTCTTTCCTACACAGAAAAACGGTCTTCAACTCGTATTTCCAAGTTAAAATAAAGGTTGACTAAGGGCTACTCAGCCTGTGAGAACAGTTACAGAACTGAGTCAAACACTGCTATTTAGTTGCATTGTGGGGAGTGTAGTACTTTGGATCTTAACCCATACTAGGGATTTAATTCAATTTATTTTACTTAAAGGGACAACACACATTAATCAACATTTCTCTGTAATGTGCCAGTGTTTGCCAGCTGGCTAATTTTCAGCTGCAGTCATTTGGCAAGATGTTTTAAAAGCTATAAAAGTCAAGATGTCTCAGCCTCGGCTGCATCATGTTGACCTTTCTTAGAAAAATCTGTTTTTTTGTGAGTCCCCTAAATGTATTCTAGTAATGACTTGGTCTAATTGAAGTAAAGCACCATTACATTAAAACAGTACTTTTCACTTTTTGTGTTACTTCATACATCTAGTCCACTGCAGTATTTCTATTAACTGTATTTAAAATCCGTATTAATTACCTCTGACTATTTTGAGTATATTGGCAGAAAAAGAAATGTAATTTGTCACAAAAAGAGCTTGTGTTTGCATCTTTAAAATACATTAGCTGCCATGTCATTTTATTCACAAATTAGACAGATTTATATCTCCAGTTGTAAACTCCTCTTAATGTATTTTGTACTGTATCATACTCTGCTGTAATGGTACTGTTTGTGTCTTTTGCACTCATAATTGGTTGCTTGTGAAGTTTAAGATCTTAACTACTTACTATTACTAAATGCCCAGTCTTATTGTCATCTGAAAGAACTGGTGCATTACTGTCACTTAGTCTCACACAGCCAGACCAGTATTTCGTATTTTAATTTGACACATTACGTGACCAAGTATTTGTAATTTCTAACAACATATTTTTTGGTGTATCTTTGCCCATCTCTGTCCACTGTGTTTCAAAGAGAACTGTGCACCCCCCTCTACAACACTGATCTCATAACTGCGGTAAGTAGCATACTGGTTAAGAATAAGCGTTACATGCATAACATATAAAACATAGCTATTGTTTCTACTGTTCAGCTTGAAACAGCTACTTTTTTAAAAAAAAAATGCTGCTTACACATTAGTGCATCTGTGAGTGATGTAAAACTCTGTAATGAGCAATTACTCATAATGATTCACTAATTACAAATCTGTAAGTCCTCAAGTGTGTTTGAATGGTTTTTGCAGCTTTCTTATTTTTTTTGAGTTAAAATGGTCTTCATTCATTGTTTAGTTTCATTTCCAAATACTAAAATTAGGCTACATGTTTAGACTGGCTAAACTTGGACATATGAATGTGAAACTCTGCTTGAATGATCATCAAATTGAATATATGGAAGTTTTTATGATTATTATTGTTATTATTCTTAAAGTAGATACCAAATGGTGCATTTTCCCAGTAAAGAGAAAATTCAGAGTCACTGTTATCAGCAATATATCTGGATACATCTTTTTGGTTAGTGTAGGGACACTGCCGAATGCAACAGTGTTTCTGGACACAAAATGAACAGTCAACACATCTGTATTTTTAATGTCAAAAAAGATAATGACAGGATAACATCCATGTATGGTTACTGAAGAAACGTCCCTCACTTTATTGGTAAGGAGATATTTGGGAGACTCCAAATATTTTTCCAATTCAATTTATGAGCAAATCTAAGGCTGTGTACAGTCTGAGGTCTGGGCAGGTCCATGACATGCACGACTGGACAATCAGGTTTCTGATGTAACGTGCTGCAATTGTTTACGCCGCAAACACAACCTGTTAATCTTTCTTCAGTATCTAAAATCTATCAGGGTCAGACACCAACACTTTAAAAGGACGCACGTGCACTGTTGCTGTGTGTGAGAGCTAACCTGTGTGGCCCTCCTGACGAACACTCGGCACATTGGAGGTCGGCGCTAACAGATGCAGCACTTTGGTCTTCAGCTCTTTACACATGTCTGCTCCGGGTGAACGAGCCGCGGCTGAGCTGTGAGCGCCTCTGGGTTTCAGTAACTCAGCAGCAAAGTGACGAACACACTTCATATAATCAAAGATACAGCGGCGGAGGTCTAATTTCAGCCGGGGAGCATGTTGTCGCCTGATGAAATAACAGGCGGCTTCCGGGTTACGCCCCCAAACAATGACGCGAACTTTCTTAAAGGGCCAGCAGCACGTTGTTTCAGATCTCCGGTGTAAATAAAGTTTGGACTTCTGATTGTGTGATAGCTGTTTTAAATTAAATTACTTAATTGATGTTACTGAACAAAAATATAAAATTAATTTAAATTAAATTAAATTAAATTAAATATTTTGAAGAGTTGATGGTATAAAACATTGCTTTTTTAAAGAGCTGTGTCAAATAACTATTTTTAGAAAATTATAGGCTGCTAGTTGGAAATATTTTTGTGTTTTTTTTATGTCTGCAGTTCATAACAAAACGATTTACTATCTTTTTTATCACCTCATTACAATCTCATATCCCAAGAAGTGCCGTCAAAATGGAAACCCCGTTTAAAAATACCAAAAATTAAACTTAACTTTGCATTGAAACAATCAGCTCCACCACCCCCTTGAACTCTTAAATATATTTCAGTTGTGCAACATAATTGTCTGTTTGATTTGAACATTTTTGCTATGGAGGGGACGATCTCTTTGGCACAACCTTCATTCATCTCTACAATCATCATCTATATTATTATTCATCAAGAAACTTCTGCAAAGACCCATAATACTTCATTGATTTATTAGTAATTTGTTTGTATTTTTTTGTAAATTGTACATCTTAAACAATTTTATCTACTTTTTAGTCTGGAACTTTTATTAAATTATGCAATATTCGTTTATATCCTCTTCTTTTTATGTATGATTGATGTTATTTAATAGGGGGGCATCTTTATAAGCCATTTGGCTTCTATCCTCTCCTGCACAAGGTTTTAATTTCTTTTTCCTGTATTTTCTATACATGTATGTGCAAGTAAATGTAACTAAACTAGACTAAACTAAACTAAATAAAATAAAATAAGAAAACATCCTGGGCTGGGGTTGTTTGAAGCTCAAATGTTGTTGTATGCAACTCATTTCTTCAAACGCTCATATCTTTTTTTAAATTCAAGTTGCCTGCCTGCTTGGCCTCCTCATCACTCATTAATTAGGGAAATTATAATCACCTGTGAGCACCTGCCTAAAACACAGAGCTCACACACAATGCAAAGTTTACCAGACAAATGATAAGTCTCTTGTCATGGCTTCGGACACAGGTAACAACACATGCATCTATCAGCTAACTCTTATATTATTAATATCTGTCTGAGTGTGTTTGTTAACAGTTACAGGTTGTACAGAGGAAACAGTGACCCTGTGCAACGATGAGGGCGTGTCACTGGTGAAACAGGTCAGACACAATCTAAAGCTCAACTTCTGATCTCTGTGTGCCCAAAAACTACTTCTGACATGTTTTATTGTCCACAGAACCTGGAGGTGGTTGGGGACAGACTGGTGAGCCTGTCTGAGAAGATCACACTCTGCAACAGAATCCTGGACGACTTGAAGGATCTCAGTGATGTTTTAGTGGTGAGCTCTCTTTTCTAATCTCGGATGTTTGTGACTTGCTGCACATTTTTAAAGTAAATTTTTGTTGTTTCGCAGAGAAAATCTCTTCATGATGTGTCTCTACTAACGCAGAAGTGACCAGAAGTGGAGCAGTCTTTTTGTTTTCTTTTCTATTTTATGTAATGAAATAAACCCAAGTTAATATCTACTGTCGGTTTGAACTGTACAGGATAAAGAAAGTGGGGAGAAACAAAGGTATCAGTGACAAGGATAAGGTTTTATTAGTATTATATTGCTCTCAATTCCAAAATGTATTTATCATATTACTTTATACGAAACAGGCATAAGCAAACATTTTCACATTATACATTCTTTTTAAAAAATACAAATCCTCAACAGTTCCTCACTCTTTGGGTGTCAAGACATTCCTCTGGAAGCAGATGGTTTCCTTTTTTTGTAATTTAAATATTGCCCAATTTCGGATCTCAATTTCCAAAAACAACTTTCTGCTCAAACAATCTGCTTCCAAACAAACGTCTCCATCAGTGATATGCTGACGTTACCTTTCCAGGTAAACTCCAGAAACCAAACCTGGGTCACAAACCATAAACCACCTCTCTGCTTATTAATAAAACAAATATCTGCAGCTCCAAGTTTGACTTTTATTGGGTGAAAATGAGCCAACCGATTATCCACATGTCAAATTTAAATATGTGAAAGGCTGAGATGATTACATAAAGTGGAGTGAGCCCAAAATGAACAGTTTATGCATAAAGTGGAAAAAACAAAAAAAGCTGCATACACTTGACCAAAAAAACATAATTCTTAAAACAGAATCATTCATTCACTAAGTACTCCTTCAAACAAATCCAATTGGGGTTAAAACAGCATGTGAAGGGATCAGTGTGGTGCAACATTCAGGGGAACAGTACTTGGACACACGACAAGTCCAGAATTACACCACTCAAACTATGAAATGCGAGATACTGGAGTTCTTCTCATGAGGTTGGGGCAGAATATAATTTAATGAAGAGGTGAATAAATAACCTTTTTGTCTTGTGAATGCCTCATGTAAAATTGCATAGTTGTGTTCGTTGACTGTATGCATGTATGAGAATGTGTATCGATGGTATGAGACTCCTGGCAGTAATTTCACCGAGCCTTAACTGGGAAATGGCGAGTAAATAAGTAGAGACACTTTTGATATCTTTAAACTGCATACATGGAATGGTTCGGAGCACGAAATGTGCCTGGAGCTTTTCACATATCTAACTGCCTTCTTGGCACCTGTGAATCGAGGGAAAGCTCCACTCCTAATTTTTGGCAAAAAGGAAACACACAAAATAAAAAACCCAGACAAGAGTTATGTGACACGCACGCCAGTATGGTTTGCTCCCACGACCTCGATCTATAAAGTCGAATGACTTGTAACCGTCACGCTGCATATACGTTAATGACTTTCCAAACCGACAGCTGGAAAACAGATTCTAGCAAAACCATTTCTGTCTCGATGCTTTTGCCTAATTGTGATCTGCTGCTGTGAGTGATAGAGACTCGGTGAAGATGTCGATGGCAAGTCTGTGAAGCAGAGACTGTCAAGGCAAGGAGGCTCGTAGAACAGTTATGTTGTAAGGCCAAGTAGCTCTACGCTCTAGCATACAGGGCATAATGCCGTCGTTCTGTCATCATTGCATTGTGTCCCGTTGTGTGAAACAATACTGTTAAATTATACTCCGAGCAGGAGGCTATGTGTTACATATATCTTGTTACTATGGGGACTGTACAAAAGCCCAGCTGCTTCGACTACTCAACTAAACACAGCAAAAATTCCTCTGCATAAATGTGACTGGAGGGAGGGGGGAGAATGCAAGGATAGAAGGGTATACATTAGCTCCAAACTCTGAGAGTTAGTAATTCAAAAGTCTATACAAAAATACAAATTCTAGAATAATCTACAAGTTTTCTCAAAGATGTTTACACTAAAATGTACTGTATTTACACTGTCACCAGGACACCATCTTTTTAAATGCTACTTTACAGCAGTTGTATACAAAAAAGTCTGTAGTGGTGCTGCACATCAGGTTACTCACTTTACAAGTTAGTGTGCAATAAACAGGGAAGAGTGCAGCAAAACTTAGGGCTACTGCAAAGTCGGGGCATCTGATGAGAGAAAAACAACTTAAGTTTGAGTAACATATTAAGGGAACCAGGATCAGTTATGACTTGATGCATCCCTGAGAGGGTCACAACCCTTTAAAACATGGGATGTTGACAGTAGCTCCTTACTGTTTCATTGTGGACATTTTTTTTTTTTGCAAACAAGCACATCCTCCAGGATAATGTGTTTCCCTGTGCAGTCGACTATAGGTGCCTCTTTTCTCAAGCAATACCCATTACGTTCTTAAAAAAAAAAGCAATTCAGTAACATAAAAACAGCACAACGTAAAAACACAACAAGTGATCGGAATAAATTAATAGAATTTTCTGCTATTTTGAAGATATTATTACCAGTATCAAGAAAGAATCAGGCATTTAAATAAATTAACATGTACAATTTTAAATTAGTTTAAGTTATAGGCAACTTATTGATGTATTAATTTCACTTAAAGACAGGCAAATCGGATCACAGGTTCTTTTCTCGATTAGTAGATTACTGTCAAAAGAAGTAAAAGAAAAATCACATTTTCTGGACTACGCTAGTCTTCCTAGAAAACAAAAAACACTTTATATAGCATGACAGCCATATAAGGGGGCTATGTGGCCGACCCCTTTGAATTCCTACTGGGAGCAATGCTTGTTAAAATTAAATTCCTCTAATATACAGTGCATTCTGGTCAGTTGCATACCAGCTTTAAGCATTTGTTAGGAACCGTAGTACAGTACAAGGATATACAGACAAGTTTTGTTTTCCTGCTCAGGCGTTTGACCTTCAAGCCAGGAAAAAGGAACTCTTAAGTTATCAGTGCTTGGACGACACTCATTTGTTTCATTCGATTGATTCAGAGTGGAAATCGAGGGTTATTATATACAGTTTGATTATGCTCATAACAAAAGGATCTACTGCCTTTTCCCTGCATTCATTAGCAGTGACTTTGCTAAATTCTCAATAAGCAAACTAATCCTGCTTTTAAAAACTCAACTACTGCAATGAGCCTCAACAGAAACATTATCCATAGTTTGTGTATATATATCTATATATATATATATGTGTTGCACAATGCCATACAGAACAGAATGCACTGCAGGTACAGGGGGTTCGATGCACAGACTATATAGGGAGAAAGAAGAGGCGTCGCTGTGGAGAATGACTTGAGATGTGGGTGGAATTGATGCCTGTGCATGAGTGGGTGCAACAGACGAACACATGGTGCCAGATTCAGAAGGCAGCTCTTCTAAGGATTGCCATCAGTGGCCATGTTGAAGTCATCAGCGACCAGCAGCAGGGCCTCAATGTTGGCAGCTGTCTCGGGGCTCTGCATGGAGAGGAAGTCCGAGACGTCCATATTGGCTAGCCCGCCAGACGAGGGAGGGTTTGTGGCAGTGCTGCTCACTATCGTGGAGAACGTCTGAGCTGAGGAGGAGGAGGAGGAGGAGGCAGAAGAAGAAGAAGAGGGGGCCTCCAACCTCACCTCGCCCACCTTGGAGGAAGACTCAGAGAGGCAGCATGAGGACGATGAGGGAGTTGGATGATGTTGAGGCTCTGGGGGTAGTGGCAGTGGGGGCGGAGGGGGCTCCGGAGGTTGCGGCTGTGCTGGGGCTGAAATGGTGGAGGAGGCACTCTTTGAACTCTTGTCTTTAGCTGAGTCCCTGCAGGCACACTGGCACTGGCAGGATTCCTCCTGTTTGATGATGATAACGGGCAGACTGAGGCCGATCTGTTGGACCGAGCTGCCTGAAAACAGAAACACAACTTCAGGTTCAATAAAACAAGTAGTAGAAAACACATTTGCTTTCCAAATGTCCTGCAAAGCCTAATAGAAAAATATATAAAGGTGTTGGACCATTTCAAACCTCTAAACGGACTCAAGAGCAGTGACTAAGCATTTTTTGTGTGCATATTGAACACTCCAAGACCTTTCTGAGTTCGGTTCTCTTCAAGCCCGGTGTGTGGTTCACTTAACCTGTGCCTTGTGAACACAAAGCACTCCAGGTATGCCATTGTACAGTATCTCACATAAGTGAGTACACCCCTCCCATTTTTGCAAATATTTCATTATATCTTGTCATGGGACAACACTATAGAAATGACACTTTGATATAACTTAAAGTAGTCAGTGTACAGCTTGTATAGTAGTATAGATTTACCTTCCTCTGAAAATTACTCAAAACACAGCCATCAACATGTAAACAGCTGGCA
>NC_065511.1:27047941-27189087 GCF_006386435.1 Epinephelus moara | reverse complement strand
GCCAGCTGTTTACATGTTGATGGCTGTGTTTTGAGTAATTTTCAGAGGAAGGTAAATCTATACTACTATACAAGCTGTACACTGACTACTTTAAGTTATATCAAAGTGTCATTTCTATAGTGTTGTCCCATGACAAGATATAATGAAATATTTGCAAAAATGGGAGGGGTGTACTCACTTATGTGAGATACTGTATTTAGCCCTCTAGATCACATGCTGTTGCACTAAGACGCTTGAAAAAACAGACAAAACCACGTCGGCCTGTAATGCTTGTAAGGCCGCAGAATGAGGAGTAGTTTGGTCCACGGAAGATACTGCACGTCTCCAGATGTGAAATGAGGAATACATCACACGGCAACAGTCAACAGCACAGAGACGCTAAGGTTTTCCTCCAATTTTAAGTTCATCTGAAAGTGAGAGGCTTCATAACTACACTGCAGTGCCGCGTCAAAGTAAAAACAAAACTACGTCAATATATATTATATACAGGCTATAGTGTGAACAGAAAGAGAACTGAGTCCTTTTTCTGTTGGTCCACTTTAAGAGGACTAAGGTCAGTTTGTTTTAAAAGGGACTATATGTGAAAACACCCTGACATAAAAAAAATTACAGTGGATGAAAAACTAACTGCTCAGAAAGAAGCTGGTGTTCATTAGTTGAGAGGAGTTAATGCAGCGTGTACTGACGGACCTCTTGGTCAACAAATAAAAACCTAAGTACAGAATGTGACAGGAGGAATAACTTGTCTCCTAAAAAGAACATCAGAGGTCAGTTAATCAATAAGCCGACAGTGCTTGCACTCTTCTTATCTGGACTAGTTTTGACTGTTCCTGCTCCTGTGCCTTTACTTGTCAAAGTTATTATTAAATATTATAATGGGATACAGTTTTTAACAGTTCCAGCACTGTGCATTAATTGAGCGTCAGCATCTTGGAACTGCATTTGTATAATAAAACCATTGTGACAGTATCTTAGCGGAGCTCTCTGGACACCAATCTACTATTTAATGAATCCTATTAAAGCTAAGTACCGCACTGGGTGTCAAAACAAATTTACGATTTCATTACAGCCTTTTGGCCAATGTCCAAAACATGAAAAAAATGTATAATAATTCACTGCTCATTAACTCACCAGCATTTCCTCCCACTGGTATGGCTGTAGTGAAGAAAACTTTTTCCACTTTTGGAGCTCCTTGATGTGGCTGCAAACAAACAAACACCACAGAGGGACACTATGTCAGGAGGTGACAGGGTTGGTTTGCACCAGACTTCTAACTGCACTGAATGAGTGTGTGTGGTGTATCTGTTATATTAGAGAGTATATTTTTTAAAAAAGTATTGCTATTTCTTTGCTACACTGACTGCAGATAGAGTCAGTGCTGACCACGGCTGTAGCTATCCCCAGTGGTTTACTTTACATAATCATTTATGCAATCGATGGCATGTTGCTTTCTAACCATCTCACATGAACATACTTCAGATTAGAAGACAAGTAGGAATGGGTTTCTAAACTTCAGAATGTATTAAAACGTGAGGACTTGTATAAATCAGGTCACCATTTCTCTGTGTGGGAGTGTCACTCACTGTTTGCTCTGGGTTCTGCTGGCTGTTGGCAGCACTGCTGAGGATCCACTGGAGGTTCTGGTCCGACATAACCAGGCTGGGCTGCAGCAGGTTCTGGGTGGGAGCTATGGTGATGGTGGTGGGCGTGGGAGTCAAACCAGGGCCGGGGTTGGGGACAGGGTTGTTGGCCAAAGGCACAGGTTGGGCCACAGCTGCCAGAGCATCTTTTGCGTTGGCTGCAACAACTGACACAGCAGCAGTGCCCGACGCTGTGGTGGTCAGTGCTGGAGCAACTGGAGGAGGAGCGGAGATGGTTGGTGGTAGAGGAGTGGTCTGGGTGGAGGTATCCGGCGGCAGGAATGTGGGTGGCAGTGCCACATAGTGCTGGGGGGTGACATGGTTGGGTGCTTGGACAGAAGCCTGAGCAGGCACATCGGAGATCTGCTGAGGCCCAGCTAGCTGCATGAATGGGGGAGGCTGTGTGGTGCTCACAGTAGCTGTGACAGAGGCAGGAGTGGAGGCCTGAGAGGAGGATGTCTGACTGAGCTGGGGAGGAGCCTCCATGACTGGGGTTGTGTGGGAACAGGAAGATGAGCAGGTGGGGTGTAGAGAGAAGGAGATGAGGGACGAGCCATCACTCACTACCGACTGGGTAGACCTCTCTAGGCTGAAGGATTCAGCAAGGCTCTCTGAGGAAGAGACAAAAAAACTCCATCAGTGAACAAGAACATTTAATTCAATTCAAGCTGACAGGTTTTGAAATGCACGTACCGTTGGGATGGGCATCATCTTGGCTGACACTATTTTCAGGACTCTGGAACATGAGCTCAAAGATTTTCACAGGGGTCACACTGCTGAGGTCCAAATTTTGAGCCTGTAATGAAGTTAAAACATAATAAATGCATTACATGACTTTACTGAGTATCACAACAGCCAGGTCCTCTTGTTGTCTTACCACAGAGACAAGTGACTTTCAGTGTTAAAATAGATGCCTGTTAAAGGTCTAATGTGTAGGATTTAGTGCCATCTAGCAGTGAGGTTGCAAATTGCAACTGACAAAGGCCCTGATCACACAGAAAGCGTTTTAGCAGCTGGAGGTGCCTTTTTGTAATTGTTTAAAATGAAAATTACGCTTTTTGCTCATGCATTTCTGCACTCTAGGCCCCTCACATTTTTGCCAGTGCACTCTGAACTCCTTGAGTTGAGAAAACTTCAAATCAGAGCAGAAAAGCGCCCCATGTCATCTCTTTTTTTGTCATCCTTTTTCCCTATTGTCCAATTAGATGATTTGAGAGGCGGGCCTTCTGTGGTGGTCTTAACAATGAAGAGAAACTGGTGGTAGCAGCTGCTGGATACCCAGAGCTATACAGCCCAACAACAGACAGGAGGTTGTCAAACTGCCCCCAAGTCATCCTATAATATGCCTGGAAATAGCCATCATTGAGGCAAAGCTCCAGGACCAACTGGTGGTACTCACCATGATCCACCCTCCTTTTTAGGGTCTCATGTACCCATACAGATCTCTGTTTCCCTGTGCCCAACAAACTATATGCTGACAGCCTCTTTACCCTAACCAAAGCTAATAGCAAGTACCCTCTGCCTATCCATTTTAGGAACTAGCAACTAATAACTGTGAGGGGAAGAAAAATAAATACATGCTAGACTGATTACATGGGAAGGTTAGTGTAAGGACGTGATGGGGTGGTTGCCTGGCAACAATAAAAAGGTGCAGCAAGCATTTTTTACTAGTGGCATTCAATTTATAAACAAAAAAAGGCAGTGCCGTGTTCCTTCCATTTTGCAAACTGCAAAACGATTTCTGTGCGACCGGGGCCTAAAGCTTGTATGACAACAGAGTAGGAGAGCTACGGTGGCCGACACGAAAACCAAACAGCCCTATCTAGAGCAAGTGTTTGGTTTGTCCTTTCTGGGCTACTTTAGAACAACATGATGGACTCTGTGGAGGACCAGCCCCCTGTGCAGACATAAACAGCTGATTCTAAGGTTATGAAACTACACCAGTTCTTAGTTTCAGGTGATTATAGACTAATGAAAACATAGTTATGAATATTATATTCAATTTCTTCAAGTATATCCCGCTAAATCTTTCACACTGGACCTTTAAAAATACAGTTTAAGTTTTACGTAAGTGGATGACATGTTGTTTGCTAATCCTCTCACATGAACATTCTCAGAATTTGACGTTTAAACTTAACGAAAATACAACAATTCCTATTTCAGGATGACTATACTCTAAAGAAAACATACTCATTATTATAATCAATTTCTGCCAAAATATCCCCCTAAATCCTACACACTAGATCTTTAATTGGCATCTTTACTGACCATCTTGACAACTGCTTAACATTTTCACACCACTGTGTGTTTGACAAAGCTGAAGCAAAGGCCAGACTTACATTATGGATGTTCTCTCGTAGCTCTGAGTCAGTAGAGATGAGGCTCAAGTCACTGAGGCACAGCGAGTGATTTGCATCCTGTAATTAAGAGATGAATTGGACCTGATTAAACTTTGCACTGCTGTGGGATCAAACGCTGAGTCATGATAGGGGAGTGAGATTGGGAAAGAATGCAGCACCTACTGTATGTTGATGTAAAAATCATGTTTATGACATGAAAATAACTTTCTTTGAATAAGGCAAACAAATTTTGATTTTATACAAGTGGTTCAATCTAAAGCTATCTTTGTGATGATAAAATTCAGATTTAACGGGGTTAATGCAGCGTAGTGTGAACCCCTTTAAGTCAGGTTTTTGTAGACATTTGCAAATATCCATTTTGTTTTTAGCTAACATACTCTCTAAAATGCCTCCCATCTATCTGTAAAACTTGCCATGTTATGTGTCTGAGAGCATAACACAAAATGCCCTCGGTATTGAAGGCACAGTGGATTCCTGGAACATAGCATGTGTAAAATTCACAAGTTTTTAATAAAGTGAAAAGTGTGACGACCATAGTGTCATGTTGCTGTCGGGTCTCGCGTGGAGAAGGAGAACATGACAACTGTAGTGAGAAGAAGTTGCTGTACTGTGACTCACTTCAGAGAGCGGATGGGTGAGGGTGACGGTGAAAGGCTGTCCTTTGTCGTGGCCACGGATGTGACTCTTTAGACTGTACTGGCTGCTGAAAGTCTTCTCACAGCCGTCACTGGGACAGTTGAATGGCTTCTCCCCTACAGAGCGAGTACAGATAGAGAGGGAAAGACACAAACAGAAATCATCAATGCACTTTGACATCTTATAAAATTAACTTAACCTACTTAATTGAGCTATAATTATTAAGATAAAGCAGATCACCTTCTTCATGGAGATAGATGGAAGTTTACAGATACATAAGGACAAATTAAACAAGTCAGTTGAGAAGCTTATTTTATAAACTTAGTTCTTCAGCCATCAGGCCCAGGAGCACAGCCAACAACAATTAGGGAAGTTACTCGTCCAATCAATACAAGTACACATGAACACAGCCTTTTAAGTACCGCTCTGTTCACTACATTTCTACACAGACTTTTGGAGGAACGACACAGTAAAAACAAAACCACATAAAAATGTTCCTAGCTGCAGGAAAAATCTATTTGGTCGGGCTATTCAAATTAACTATGTGTGGGAGGCACTGGTAACAATGTAAATGCAAATTAGGCACAGCTGAAAAACAGACGCCCTTGTTCAAGCTTCCCCAGAAAAATCAAGGTTACACAAAACACACCACTAATATGTACCTGTGTGTGTCCGTACATGTGTTTTTAGGTGGTGACTTGCGGCAAAGGCTTTGCCACAGCCATCGTGGTCACACCTGAGGGCAAAGACAGAAAAAGAAATCATGCCAAGTGTTTCAGACCAGATGCAAATAGACAGTGATGAATATTTCTGGTCTCTGCTTATCACTATGAGTAAAAGATAATACAATACAAAACCCTAAACATATTTGTGTAGACAAGCAAACACAAAACAGCTGTCTGGGAGTATTTATTAGCATCGCAGTTCCTTCATCTTCTATTAAGGGTGGATTAAACCTCCTGATAATAGGAATGCTCACCGGAATGGCTTCTCCCCAGTGTGCGTGCGAATGTGCTTCCTCAGGTCGCTAAGTGTGGTAAAGTACTTTGTGCATCCCTCTGATTCACAGTTGAATGTCTTGCCTGTGTGAAGTCTCTGGTGTGCTTTTAGTCTGCGGAGACAATCAAATGTTTCATTAAACCACAATGGCGGACATGCAGAGATGAACAAACTGAGCACAGTGGCGTTAAACGGCATGTGCTGATCCCTGTTGCACTTACTTTAAGAATGTCTAAAAAAAAGCATACGAAAAAGACAACAGAGTCCAGTCAGGCAGAGGAAAAACAACTCCAACAATCAACACTCTCTGGTAATGTAACAGAGTCTGGGTGGAAGATGGGGAGAGGAAGGTAACGCCATGAAAAAGATAATCCACCCATGTGTGGCATTGGTTGGCCACCCTAAATACCAGCCTCTGACAGGGAGCTGATGGCGGTGGCACAGCTCCACCAAGCCCCACACATGTTGTCATAGCAACTGAACCAACACAGATCAGAGGGCTTGGATGTGGACTGAGATCACAGCAACATCTGAGCAGTGAAAATGCTGCAAAAGAAAAACATGCCTGGTGTTGGTCAAAATAGACTAAAACTGTAATTGGGCCTCGTGTTGTCAAAGACAGATACTCGTCTGCAGGGTTAATCTCAGGCTGCAGATTTACCTCATTATAAATAAGATACACAAAGCCTTCAATAAACAAACTGAACCTATCACCATTCTTTTTAAAACTGAGTGAAAAGGGTTAGAAAACGGCAACGTTAAGATTAAAACTCCAGAATTTAGGCAATCCTTTGTGTGAAAGTGTATGGATTAGAGGAGGGCATTTTCATTTAGGGAGAATGGGTGATTAGGGAGACGCTAGCAATTAGGGAAGGAGAACATACAGCACAGAGCAGCCTGAGATAACAATGTTCTGCTTTTTTATGGTATTGTTCCATCTATGGATTGTTTCTACTGCTTTACATTGTGTCATTTTGTGCTGATCCTGTGCATGTTTGCACAAATAAATGTCATTCTTTCTATAATAAAGATAATTTGAGATTTGTAGGCAACAAGAAATACACTTCAAAATAGTAACTGTGGTCAGAAGAGAATAAGCTGCCAGCACACAGCCCACGTTACACATTTGAATTAAATTTAATTACTTATTTTGTGTCCGTTGTGTAGTTCGTATAAAACCTCCACGTTTGTATTAAGACAACACAAGTTGGGCCGCCCACTTTATGGCAGGACCTGCATAATAATTGATCTGCTATCATGACACAATCTCATCTTTATTGCTTTCACTACAGTCTCGTGACAGAACCTGCAGAGGGGATGACGACGTGAACAGCACTGAGGCGGAGAAATGAAACACAACAAAGCTGTGTAAAGACTCACCTGTATAACGTGTTGAAGGCCTTCTCACAGCCTTGCACGTCACACTCAAACGGCTTCTCCTTGGTGTGAACGCGGACATGGATCTTGAGGCTGTAAGAGGTGAGGAAGGCCTTTCCACAGCCCTGCTGATTGCACACAAATGTGTACTCTCCCCTGTGTGTCTTCTGGTGCGTTCGCAAGTTTCCCGCCGTGCTGTACGTCCTGGTGCAGCCTTCAAACATGCACTGGTAGCGCTTAACCTGATAGAGGAAGAAGAGGAGGAGGAAGTCAGTGCCTTAGCATGGTTGAATTCAACTCAACTGAGTGGAATCACACTGAAACTAGGGAAAAATAACATGATCTCTGAGGAAATAAATTGTCTTTAACCTGTATTTTAAAAAGCTGGGGAGACATTAACTTGTTAATTCATCTCAGTAATAACCAGCCTGACCATACGATGAAGTGACAGTCTGACTCAGTGTGACCTTTCAGACTGGACCTGAACTCAGTGACTCAGCCACCCGTCAACACATGAGGCCGGTGAGCACAAAGGACAGCGATGATGACTAACCCCCCCATGCAATACATCCCCTCCAATCTGTTTCACAGCACCAATCTCCACTGCAGTGTGTGGCAGTCTCCTGTTCTCTTCTCACACAAAAGCCCCAGGGCAATGTGAATAAAAGCAGTTCATTCTCTTCTTCAAAACATGCTATCCCGTGTTAAACACAAAGTCAGGAGGAGGAAGCTTCTGGCGGGCCACCTCAACAAAAAGATCCCCTTTCTCAGAGAACATTATTCCTGTAACTCACCGTCTTCATCCTTTTTGAGATCGTGTATAAACATAAATACTTCCATAGTACTTCCCATTAACATGACTGCATGTTTATCTCTGGCTGTAAGAAATTGGGTAGTTGCTTTGCCCTTTCTGCTCTGAAATTCAGGTAAAAACGTGAGATCAGGATATTTGTTTGGCAAGTCATCTGACCAAAATTGCTGTAAAATTTCAAAGAAAGTAAGACAACTGAAATGACATTTTTTGACAGCACTGACGCTTTGTCATGATGTTAATGCATCTTAAGGTGCAAGTGATGCCTTGGTCAGTTTGCAAAATAACACACCAGTGAAAACCCCACGTTGTTCATCCTAGCAGTCTCAACGCTTCACTTCAGGACACACTCTCCAACACACCTAATCACACCATGAAAGGGACAAAACCCTTCTTAGCCGTCGTGCATACAGTGGACGTGATATAAAGCTGATTACATTTCCTTTCAGTCTTAGTAACCAAACACTAATCTGAGTGATGGGTAATCTTAAGGCCATTCATTTTTAATTTTAAGGATGTGGGAGAGATCATTTGTCAAGCAAACATCCATGTAAAGCCACCGTAGGAGGCCTGCTAAAGCTTATAGCTCAGTACTGTTTTCATCTCCCACTCCATCGTGACTCCTCTCCAGCATCAGTTCGATCACTGTGAGACAGCATTGTATGCTTTGGTCTCCCACATACATAGTGGAAAAGACCACTCCATTACACATTAAATGGTTATGTGAGTGTATTTACAGCAGTTTCACCAAGTGCTGGATGTTGCTCATCGTTAGATTTTTTTCCTGACACCTGTTGAACAGAAGGCTGGTGTCTTGTATTTGTTGTTCAAATGAAATAGCCACTCTTCTTGAGCCCTCTATTCTTTTCAAAAATTGAATGCACTTTGCATAATTTGCACACTCACATGAACATCAGCATCACAATTCACTACACACTCTTTAAATATATGCAAAGGCTCCACTGAGAGGAAATACAGTTTTATGTACTAAATCAAAATAATATTTGACAAAGAAGCAAGATAGAACTTAATTTTGGCAGAGGTTACTTTCATTTACTGATGTATGCAATTCAGTTTAGGGATAGTGAAGTACTGGAAGTGAATGGTTTAATTTATTGTGTCCTTGAACATTCATTCGGTTCCTGTGGCAATCACCATAAAAGTGTCATAAATATGAAGCCATAACGTCGTAACAATGACAAAGACAACAATACACATAAAAACCGACCAGCAATGCAGCAACAATGACGGTGACTCAGACAATCAGATTAAACACACACTGTGCTGGGTGTAAAGCAGCAACACCCACAAATACTAGCCAACCGTTCAACCTCCACACACACACACACACACACACACACACACACACACACACACACACTGTCATATTTAATATTTAGTTTGTTTAGTGATATTACACTGGTGGATTAAAAAGCCTCACAGGCACGTAACTTCACAAAGACGGTGCCCCTGTAACTTTGCACTCATGTCGACAAATACTTTTCACTAAAAAGGGGAAGTGATACATCACTAAGAATTCTCTGTCATTTTCTTGTGACTCAGAAACATCATAACAGTGTTGCACAATTTTCTTGTTGTAGGAAATATTACCTATTTTTGCAGTTTCTTCTTAATCACAGACAAGTAAAAGTACCACAAATGCACAATAAAACAGGAGCTGGTATTCATCAAAAACTGCGATGACATTCTCCCGATGATCCCATTGGGGTCTACAATCAAAATAATTTTCAGTACCTATAACTGTGCTGAGACCAACTAACAAACTGATGAGTCCATCCGAAATACCGTGTCTCATCTTCATTGATCAAACCAATATTGGCTATGTAATCAGAGAAGTGAAGATTAAAGACACCACTGGAGAGAAAAGTGCTCCCTTGTGGGGCCTCTGTATTAATAACATTAGAGAAAAATACTGCATCCACTCCAGCACTCTGCCAATCTAATGATGCCATGACTCCCATCTTGCAGTAGAAATCTCTTCTTTAAAATACATCCTTACTGTATTAAAATGGCATTAAAAACCAACGAAAAGAACATGGACATATTGCTTAGGTCTAAAAGGTATAGAAACTGTAAACCACACCAGGAACTTATGTTATCACAATCCTCTCATTATGAAAGTTATTGAGGCAACTGTTCAATAATTAACAACCTCTTGTTTCAATTGGTTTGGCACATTAACTGCACGCAGCATTTTCTTGATGGAAATAAAGTGTGCGTCATCTGACATTTGAAACAACTGACTAAACACAGGACTCAGTTGTTCTTGCTGCAGTCCTTCTGTAACCTACCCCTTATTCGGCAAAGACTAGCTGCTTTACCAATGTGCACTTGCTTTCAGTATCACTTGTACTAATTAGGCTGGGAAGTGTCACAATATGGCAAATCACCACATGAACACAGAGAGAAGGCAAAGCGGGTTGTGAATGTGCTAAGCCCAGGGCTAGCAATGGGTGAAAGCACTCTGGAGGCAAGGTGACACCACTA
Source organism: Epinephelus moara (assembly GCF_006386435.1). Taxonomy (NCBI): domain Eukaryota; kingdom Metazoa; phylum Chordata; class Actinopteri; order Perciformes; family Serranidae; genus Epinephelus; species Epinephelus moara. The sequence continues at coordinate 27,178,756 of NC_065511.1, read as the reverse complement.
ACAGACACGGGCTGAACACTTTGGTGCATTCAGGTGGTAACTTCTACCTAACCCTAATAAGCTACCTGGCTCTAGCTGCTGGGAAAGCTAATTTTGCATGTTATCATATTTGCAACTGTACTTTGCATTTCACCAAAGAAAGACATGTAAACAGTAACACTTGTTATACTGTTATATTACATGTTTTAGAGTTTTAAAGCCATTAGACATGTTAGATCATCTTTTAACCAGCTGCTGTTCGGTTGAACAATTAGCTAGAGTGACTGGAAGAGCCTCCACAAACCAAACCGAGCAATTACTTCAACAATAACCAAACAAATCGAAGCAATTACTTCATCACTAACCAAACAAAACCAAGTTAATACTTCATCACTAACCAAACAAAACCATGCACTGACACTGACAGCTGACCACATTCTACCAGCCAGATTCTACCCTCTACTGTGTTGTAACTGGTGTGAAAACGAATTTACACCTGTGATAGAACAGAAGCACAAAATGTTGATATAAAAAAAGAGCTGCCTGTTGATATCATTGTGCACCTGTGCTCAGACTAAATATTCCAAATAAAGACATCTTTTGAGAACTTGACAAAAGAATTGCCTTTGGTGACCCAACAACCACACATTTCCTTAGTATGTATATCCTTAACATTTGGAGGAGATGCACTTGTGTAGGCTTACCTCTCTCTGCTTGGTCTCTGGGCACTCAGAGTGCAGGGTGAGGGTGGCTCCCTCTATGTTGCGTGGCATGGGTGTGGAGCCTGGATTTATTGTGAACTGAATCTGGTCTGGAGAAATGGTGTGGTGTACATAACCCTGTGACATGCCATCAGGGTCGTTCATAAAGGCCAGAGAGCCATCCTCCTCGTCTCCATCACCCTCCCCTTCAGTGAGGAAGGTGACCCCATCTTCGTCCCCTCCACAGTGACCCTCCTCTTCGCCCTCCTCGTCTAGCCGAATAGGGTCCCGCTCAATCAGCACTGTGGTGCGGTCGTACACCCGACCGGAAGACGATGAAGGTTCAGCGATCAAGTCATCGTCTTTGTCAAAGTGGATCTTGTCGTCTTCTTCTTCGTCGTCCCGACCCAAGGGATCCACCTCCACCTCAAAGTACATCGACGCCTCTGTATGAGGGCCATTCTCACTCATGGTCCCTGGTGCCTCTCCGTCCTTGGCAAGGAGGACTGCACACTCACACTGAAACCGTTACAGCCTGTGATAAGAATTCAATAATTTATTACTATGAGGGGTGGAACAATACATCAATCTGGATACAAATTTACAATGCCACAGTAAATATCGCACTTCCTTTTGCAATCTTCTACTGTATGCATTCTGTCACCAGCCGGTTTGACGTGTACTCATTTTCTTAGACTTATTTTCAAATATGGAGAATAGCTTTGTAATGGTCTATCTTATTTATTTTATGCACACACGTCGATACATATCATCATCTTTAAGACACCCCTTTAATATGACATTCCAATGGCACATCTGTGTCCCCATTTTCATCCAACCACACCTCCTTTCTAAACATTTAAATAGTGCTATCGCAACCTATGGTCAGACAGACAATGGCAAGCAGCCAAGAGAAAGACGAGGGTATTTACTGATCGTCTCGTATCGATTGCAGGCCCCTGAATTGACTCAAATCAAAACTGCATCGTGGCGGACTTTGTGATAAACAAATATTGTATAACTGTCTCAAGTTTTGATACACTATGGTTTCATAATGAAACTTGTGATTACACCCCTGTAAATTAGACAATTCAAAAGAGCTTTACAAAAGACATAAAAGGCATTAGGACAAAACAGTGAGAGAAACTAAACACCCACATGAGGGTTTAAAAGGCGTGAAACAGAAAATATAAAATGAAAGATTAACAGGAGAATAAAAATGTGCAATTAAGATTAAAGTGTAGGATATAAATAAAAACCCTGTAAGTTCAATTCAATAAAAGGCAGTGCCAAACAGACATGTCTAAATTTAAAAATAACTACTAAGTTGGTGCAGACCTCACATTTACTGTCTGTACCAGATATGTGATATTACGAAAGCCTGAATGTTGCTTTGTCATGTACAGTAAGCAAACCTGTCCCAAATGATTTGAGAGGTTTGGACAGTCCCTAACATAGCAGCAGATCTAGCTGTAGCACTGGCCCAGATGAGCAACCTTACATTCACAATACAGAGCTATATTGCCTTGTTAAAAGAGCTCAGCTACAGGAAATGGTTATTATAACACCTCATGAGAGCTCTGCATCTTGTGGGCCTGTTCCAATAGAAATGATTTCCAGCATCAACTCACTGCATGTGTGCCATGTCTGGATCACGGCTTTGATTACACTAAATGCCAATGTAAATACGTCCGTGTGTCCAACTTATTTTTAGTATTTAAAGTATTAATATTACAGTATTGAAAACCGGATTGCTCTATAGTAAAGCAAGAGGCCAACAGCCCACATTAGCCCTGTTTAATGCAAACTAACGTTACCGTGATCTGGAACTTTCTGTTTTCAATGACACAAGTCACGAGACAGCAGCGGTTGGACTAACTGACACAGCTGATGATTTCTCATCTATTAAAACTCGATTATGTAACTTTTATTAAACGTTATAAGTAACGTGTGAAAGATGTCACTCTAGCACGTCAATGCCAATTAACTTTTCCACACTCGACACGGCTAGCTAACGTTTACAAACACAACGGTGGCCTGATAGACACGCCAAGTTTACACCGTTACGTTACACTGACAATACAGTTAACGTTACGTTAACCTACCTTTGTGTCAAGGTGCTGGAGTTGTTAGCCGTTCACCAATAATTAGCACACTGTGTAACAATCCGCTTGTTGACACTGACCTGACGTTATATCTGACATCTTCATATCATTACTAGCTTCTGATATGTCGCTAGCTTCCTGCTAATTACAAATGGATAACAAACCGTATTTACGTTGCGCGTAACCTCCTTTTAACGTTAAATAAAACGTCTACAGTTACACGCACTTTTTAACGTAATGTCGCTAATAGTTTCATTTTATTTAATCTTTTGCTAGCGAGCATCGGATAGCAAAATTAACGGCTGTAAACTGTACGCTAGCCAACTATCAGTCATTTCTCTGCACATGCATAGCTTTGCTAGCTAGCAACCATTTAGCTCACAACTAAGCTAGGTGGCTAGCTAGTAACGTTAGCAACTGTCGACAGTTGACATTACGTACCTTCCCTGCAAGGATAACACAACTCATGTTACCCACTGATAAAATGACTAACACACAGTAGTGGCGAGTTAATTAACCAAATGGAAATTACATTAAAAATATTTTTACCTGATAAAATGCAAGCCTTATCCCTATGCTTCAGATGTTTAGCACTTTCTTCCTCTCCCCTCCCTAGGATACCAAACAACGTCACGGACTCACAGCCATTCGTGATGAATTATGGGAAATCAAATATTATTCCTAATGCTTCATTAAAACAACAAATGCTATTCTCTCTAAAATGTGTCTTTTGATTTTTTTTTTAGGACAAATGCGATTCTTTTAGCTCATCTAGAGAAGTGGCATTATAAAAAACAAACTAACATTAATTTAATGTTCATTTCTTTTGCTTGTGATTGGAAAAAAACACCAGTGAGACACACCTTGTTTCCAACAGCTTTATATATAAAAACAATATCCTGTTGAGATCAAAACATTAAAATACAAATTATCATTTTTTTTAAATAAAATATTCATACATTACAAATTGTTAGGTCTCTACAGATGCTCAACGATATACAATAAACTCTGTGCATCATCAACAGATCACAAACATTATCGTGTGAAACAAACTATCATCAGATAAGAACTGTCACTTACAGTAATTATGCTATGTATCTATACAAAGAACCATCTAAGAATATATGAAATCATTACAGTTTATTTCAAATACTGGACTGTACAGGGTTTTTAGTGTTCCGCTTCAGCATGAAGGACAAGATGGAGAAGTCCTCCATCTAGGAGGAGCCTTGGGCCAGGAAGTGCTGAAAAAACTCTTGAGTCTTCCTCTTTTCTGCAAGATCCTGCTTCACAGGTGACCTCAGGAGCAAGGAGGCAAAAATGGTGGCTGTGCAGAAAAAAGATAAATATTCATATTGCATTTCTACTGCATAGTATAATAGGCTTCCTTGTCTTAGTTGTAATGTCTTTATTAGCAAAGTTTCAACAAATGTGACAGTGACGATAAAAAGAAATTCAGAAGATGTTTTGCTCAGGGTATTGAAAAGGTAATCGGTGCAAACAGTCCTTGACTCATAAGCAGTATTATCTTTCATTTTCACTTCTCATTGCTGTTTTAGTTTCTAGTTGACTAAAACACAGAGCAGTAGCTATTAATAACACATTAACCAATGAAAGAGACTGAAGTGTGACCTGCTTCTTTGCCTTACCCAAGATGTTGACATCTAATCGATTGCTAGCAGAATTCTTCAATAGTTCACGGAGAAAGGCAGCTAAATAGTTGAACACATTTTTATGGCACTGAGGTAGCATGGAAATAATCTGAAACAAAAGAAATTAACACCACATTTCAAGAAGGCAGAGATTTACTTTAATATTCAACACATTTAGGAATGAATTCATGTTGATCAGCGAGTCACTGCGGGCTGTCCCACTTACTTTCTCACACTGACTGGCACTGGCGCAGCTGTCTAGGCACTGCTGGTAAAAGGAGTAGGGGACCACAGGCTCTGGGAGGGCGTCTAGGAAGAGAAGCAAGGCCTCGGCCACTGAGTGGTTACTGCCCGCTGCAGGTCAATACAGAGTCAAGGACATAATTCTTGAGTAGAATCTGCACGTTTTGAAATGTAGTTGCTGTAAGAAAGAATCTAAAACATTGTCACATCCCTGGATTCATTCAAAGGGGTCAGTTTACCACCAGGCAGACAAAACAGACAGATATGAAGTGCAGTATTTGGAAAGAACAACATGTTTGTTGCAGTCTCTGAAATCAAACAATAACTGTGAGGGCAAAATGCTAAAAGTGCTCTTTTTCTACCAATGGTTATGAAGGCAATAGTGCTGAAGGATACGTAGAGAATCAGGAATGCCAGTGTCAAGACAATCCCTTATGTCTGCAAATTCACTCCGGAGCCCAGGTTGCTGAAATATGTCTTCCTGCAAATGGAGGAAAGTAAATATTAAGTCTTTATGTCCCTACAAAGCACATTTATTCAGCCAAGGAGATAAATTACAAACAGGCCCTGTTGGGCTGATGAAAAATGCTCTATGGTCTAAAACGTAGTGGAGCTGCAATGGACTTTGACTTAATTAAAATTAAAAGCACAGTCTTATGATTAAATAACCTGAATTGAGGCTTTTAAAAATAATGACTAATTCCCTCCACCAAATCAATGCAGATACTTTACAAATTACTTGGCTTGCTGGCACAACCACTAATGGCAAGAATCAGACAGATGATCTACAGATCTTCAGCTTTGTTGGATGTGCATACCCAACACTCCCACCTAGCGAGTCATACCAGTGTCTTTGTAGACTCAAGACAAATCTTTGAAACACTGACACTTTTAATTTTGCTCAATAGTTGTGGCATGCAGTGACTTGCATTTAGTTGTCCTCAGAAAGACAAAAATGCTTGGAAGGAAGCCAAGAGTCACTTAAATCACTTTAAAGACATGACCCTGCAAATAAGAAAGCTACGCCCATAAAAACTAAACAAGAGTACAATTTCTTTGATTTCATTATAGCACCAAAATAGAAGCTTCGGTGACACATTTTCTTACTTGTTTGAGTGCATTGCGGAACAAGTGATCCACCATCATCCAGAGCTCTTTAGGAATGTCTAGAGGCTTTTCAGTGTTTGCTGCATTCTCATCTATAGACATCTCCGCCTAGTGTTCAGAACAAACACAACAAAGAGAAGAAGTTCAGTCAAAATAGACTCAAAAGTGTTTAACTTCAAGTATGCAACACAGTGTTTCCCCTATATTCATTTAGCAGTGGCGCTTAGGCTATAAAATCCCCCTGTGTGCAATTTCCTTGCTGTCTGTACTTAGTTTAAGTGGCCAGATTCAGGAAGATTAAGGGTAATTAATTGTAAACCCCCAGATAAGGATGCTCGGCTCGATCAGCCACCCATCATTATCAGCTGATATATTCGTTCTTAATGGTTTAAAGGCCAATCAGATGATCAGATGGGGACAATTTCTCTGCGCACTGTTAAAACAGCTTCACTGCTCTGGCAGTTCTGACAAACTGTAGCTAACACTGAACATTCATGGTTTACTGATAAAATGTTTTTACAAGCAACATCAGAGTCACAATATGGATATTAGAGCTAGATGTCAAATGTTAAATCTGTCCCCACATGTAGAAGCGACTGTAACAGAATATGGGCTATGGGAAGTATTGCATTAAACGTGATCAGACATCTACAACTGTGTACAAATACATGTCTAAAGCCCTTCTTGTGTCAGTGGATGTGCTAAGTATCTTTCAGCAGTGCAAAATAATTCACACACTTCAGCACCACTGCTGGGAGAAATCCTCGGAGACAACCGTGACTGTAGAAAAGGTATTTCAAGGACACTGTTGCTGCGCTGCACATGGGAGCACTAACCACTTGGCGGAGGGTCTCTTGTGGCATGTCCTGGATGGGCTCCCTCAGCTGACACAGGGAATGAATGGAGGAGCCGTAGCAGCTGGCCAGGTAGTTTCCTGTCACAGAGATGAAGTAGTCCTTGCCGCGCTCCAGGTGGAGTACCAGGATGTCTTCAATCTCTTCCTTGCCAGAGTTAAGTTCAGGCGCCGTTGAGCGGTTTACAAAGACCTCAAGCTCAATGTCCACAGAAGCACCTGGATGTTGAGAGAGATGAACTGTCATGATTCGGGAAGTGATGCCTGCTACATCAGTGAGTTACGTTGTGCTACCGTCACTAGAAGCAGTTTTTGAGGATCTGTAAAGCACCAAGATGTCTGTAATCTGTGATAAGATTTAATCTTGCAAAAGAGAAAGGCTGCCATTGTGAGTCAAAATCAGAGTTCTGCCCTAATAACTCTTATTGCACTTAATTTCTAAAACCTAGAGGCAGAACAGTAGTGATTCATTAAAATGAAATATGCCACTATGTGATGAAACTCTGACTTTGTGTTCTACTGACCCTGAGCGATAAAGCCTTTGGGAGGGTTAGCTGTGAGCCAGGGCTTGCAGTATGTGGGCTCATTCGGCTTCTGGATAAACTCAAACTGACACGGGACCTGCCCGTCATTTAAGAGGCTCAACGTCTCAGCCTGGTGCTGCATGTATTTCACATCCTTAAAAAGGAACTGAAAGAAGAGGAAAAGGTTAATAGTCAAGCAGGGAAAAAATTCTACTCCATTTCATGTAAACGTATCCTTCAAATATCTGCATTCGGCTCACAGCCCGAGATCAATACACAGCTTCATTAGTGGTGGTTTACTTACTGAATTCATCAAGGGGACATAATGAGAGGGAAACTGATTCTACAAGGTGAATCAGAGCGGTATTATAGTTCGCATTACGCTGTGATGAGGGAAGAAACTTTACCTCTCGCTTGGATAACGTTACAGATGGAATACACTCGTTCTCCATTTTGTCTATGTTGCGTACAATTTCTTCAAAAGTCTTCTTATAGGCCTCGGCATTTACTCTCTTGATCTGTGGAAAGACGAGGCAGAGAAACACTGCAGCATAAATATCTACATTGTATAACCTTTAAATAAGACTGCAATAGATGTGATATGGCCTTTGCAAAAAATAAGGGGCTGATGCATCATCGCTTCTCCCCTCCCCTAATTTTCAAAAGTCTATATGAGGAGGGCCAATGCATCTTTTTCCAAACAACAAGAAACTTAATGAAAGAAATTACTTACCCCAACGACAAGCACAGAACTGACTGGTTTGTGGTCACTTGTCTTCAGAGCCATGTGACTCTGATAATGCTGCTGCATGATGTTCTTCCCTCGCCACAGGATACGGTCACACCACGCTGGTACGCGACATTTTTCACTATATGCAGAAGAAAGGAGATGTTAATTCTCAAGTATGTTTATTACATCTTTTACATCATAAAGATGTAAATACACAGGGCAAAACTTACATCTGTATCACCAAGTGTTTGTACATAACTCAAAGGTTACCACGTGGAAGAGCAGAAAATACCACACAGCGCTGCAACTGTGATTTAGGACCACATCAGCTGCGGGGGATGTTTCCCGATAATGTTAATTAATGGTGCAATAAGTGGGTGGCTTAAGTGATTTATATGGGCCATCAGTGGAGATTAAAGTGATTCAGTGTTAGAAGCTTCTTCACATTTAACAGGTGAAACATGTAAGGCAAGCTGTTTTAATGGTGCTCAAGAGCAGAGTCTGATTAATGAATGACCACATTCCCTTTTGCATTATATTTGCTTAATATTACAATATGAGTTGTCCTCCCTTCACCCCATATTTCTATCAGAATGCTACTGTGACACATATTTTTGTGCCAATCTTTATGTGAATACTCATATAAAGTGGTGTTAATATAGAACATGTACAAATACAATGCCACTCTGTAAGTGGAGAGATGTTTGTTTGTTGATAGACTAGAAAGCTTGCAAAATGAGTCACACAAGTAGTTTCATTAGGTGCGTTTCCTTCCAGCTCGTTTTATGCGCATTTTCATTTTGCGCATACAAAACCTGTGTGGAAACTGTAGCAGCTAAGCCTGAACTTAAAGCCACTGAGGGGCTGCATAGACAAGCTACAAACTAATTGACGCACTTGCCTGACCTAACTGACCACTGCTCATCAGGTGGAAACAAAAAGTCCAATTCTTCTTCTTCGATGCATTCTTTATTTATCACCACTGTAGTCTTCATTGAAAAACTGGCAAACATCTATGAATCTGTGTCTATTAACCATTGGTACAGATTTGCACCATTACATTGAGCGGCGTACACCTCACTTGACGTGGCCCGGCGCTGCGCTCAAAAAACTTGATGTGCTCCCATGTCTAGCAACACCTGTCCCTCAATGAATGGTTCCAACCTATATCGACAGACACCCATGACAATACAGTGACCCCTACAGGACAAATTAGCATCCCACATATACATCGTACACTGGGGATGGCTCCTATAGAAACAACCAAAATTGAAAAATATCTCAAACTCTCGGAAAAATTTTTTATACTTGGGGGAGGTAGAAAAGTTAATGTACCAATAAATAACTAACCAATAATAACAATAACTGCAAGCTCTTTTGTTGTTTCTGGATGGCTTTTAACACGCTTACATTCGTACACAGGACTGTTATCAGAACTCTCCCAAGAGCACGCAGCTTTAATGTAAGTCGTTCAAAACTCTCTATCTCCAATGTCCAGTTTGCTCTCCACTTTTGTGCATCCATTGTTATATTGCATTTGAGGTCTGAATGGCGCTCTTTTAATGATGTCATCCTATTTGCCCTCTTTTTCTACAGACTTCTCACTGGAGAATTAGCGCCACCTACTGCTTAATGCAATAAATCAACTCCAAATATTTGCACTTCAGCAGTGGATTGAAAAGCACATAATTTCATATATTCTTTTGCAGATTTTCTGCAAATTCGGTTAAAATTTGTGCTACATTTGGATGGAAACACATCTATTGTTGGTGTACTTCTAGTTATCCTTACTTTAACTGTAAAAATAACCATATAATTGAAGAAAGATCTCCTGACTAAAAACGCTCCAGTCTGCGTTTCACAGTTAGGCCTTTATATAAAATTACCTTGTATCCCACTTGTCGGAGCCAGTGTCATATTTGTAGGTGGGCTGGAAATCAATCTCTCCCTCTGCAAAGCCAACGAACACGGCCTCCTCATCGATCTGCCTCTTGAGCTGAGGACCATATGGAGCTGTTAAGTATCACCACTTGTACACACGAGCGATGAGTACATGCTATTTAAACAGCAGAAATGAGAGACCTTCACTGATATTACCTGATCGTAACTGTGCAGCGTTTCAAAGTCCTTCTTGCTAATTAGCTCCTTCACGTTGGAGACGTCAAGTTCACTGATTCTGTAGTTGAGGTCCCCAATCCATAAGATCACACTGGTGAGGGAAGCATAGAGAGACAGAGGAAGAAACATGGAGATAACTTGAATATGGATCAAATATAGAAACATGAATCCCAGCATATTTAGATTTAGTGGCATGACTACACTGAAGGTGTTAGAAATTAATACATAATATGTCACTGTAACTCTGTAATATCTAATTGTTTTCATACTCATGCTTCATGATAGTAAGTGGAGGCTGGTTGGGATCAAGCTGGCGAAACTGAAGACGACTGCAAATGTCCTTGTAGTCTTGATTACGTCTCTCATATTCTTCAATGTGAGCAGCTAGGTGAGAGTTGACGACGCAGATATCAGAGTTGTGGAAGCGAAAACGGATTGCCACAGCACCCTTATTTCCCTACAAATCAACAAGAGGTTTAAAGAGAGAGAAAGAGAAAGTCAGTCAGAATAATATAAGAAGCAAAACTAAAAGGTCCTGCAAAAAGATTTAGAGGAAAAAAAACTGTATGCAGTGATATGCGCCTTTGCTTGACAGTAATTCAATATTATGCAAACACTGTGACACTTGTTTCAGATGGCTCTTGGTGCAGATCATAAACCTGTCTCTCATTACTGCAGGAAAGGATGGAGCAACCTTACAAAGGCCCCTACTGGTCACCAGCCAGCCATCTGCTCTACACTGCAGGGACTGCTCAGTAAGCACGGCCACATCTAAGGCAAGAATAATCTTTTCTGCGACAGTGCATGAGGAGTTAAGATGGGGCTGCTGGACGAAGCACTTAATGGATGAATAAGCACTAAAGATAAAAACAGTTCAAAAGAGGAACCAGACAAAGGTTTGTACTGTCATCATCACAGCAAAGCCCTTGAGCGTAACATTGCCTTTATTTATTGCCATTTGCCTGCAGTTGTTATAACAATGAAACAACACTTTCATTGTAGGAGCCCAAATGGTTTTTTTCCTGCTTCAGTCATTTGCTGCTCTCATCTAATGTTGATGTGAAAAGCTACTGTTGATACTAACTCTACACTTCCTCTTTAAGTGTCATAACAAATGCTTTTATGTGAGACCAAAGAAAATACCTGTGGCGTTGCTAAAAATGTATCTACAAATCGATTTTGACATTCTTGGCACCTGATGCCTGGAAGTTAAAACTCTGCAGGGATTTTAAAACATCTCCGACAAAGCTGATGTTAGGTGCGTGAGCCAAGACAGGAAAGGGGTGACACCTTTTCCTTTATGTACCTGCCCTGTGGACATGCAAAGAGAAGCTTGCTAGAGGCAAGTTCTGATCACGGCTGCTCTCAACAGCTCAGCTCTGTATTATCTTAGAATATCTATACACCAGTTAATCTACATGAGGACTCGTGCATGAGAGACCTGTAAAATCAGTCCTTACCATCCTTCCCATGATGCCGGTGCCCACAGTCTCGGCCTCCACATCAGAGATGAACTCTGCATGCTCCTTTTTTACATAGAAGATCAGCATGATGCCAACCAGACGCACCAACTTCACCTGCAGCAGAAGATGAGAACATTTACAAAGGGTCATGTCATACAGGAAAAGGAAAAGACAAACAATTGTTTCAGCCACAGCTATGAACAATGGCAACATTTACAGTCTAAGGTATTTAGTCTCATCGAGAGCTGGGGGATAAAACTATCTTGATAGGGGATCATGATACAATTCATGCTGATATCGACGAATACAGATAGATCTAACAGCCTATCACACAGCAGAAATAAACGTGACAACAGCCAGTCAGTCTGCTGCTTCTCTTGTGTGTCGCTGCCTGTTTGTATGTGTGGAGCATGGTCCCACCCTACGGCAGAGTGACAGCAGTCAGTCTTTAGGATGTAAATGGTTGTCAGTTTTAGTAGTTGGTTAGTATGATCATTTCAAATTGTATCATTAAAACTGTATTTGATTACCATGCTTTCATTAACTCATAGTTAAAGCAGCTGTGTGGAACTTTTTACCATTTATAAAACTGTCCCTAGTTCGTATCACCCCCCCTTGAAGATCTGCATATTTATTTGAACCCAACAGCGACAAAAAAGCCTTTCTCTATATGGCTATTTAGCGTAGCCTCAGTCGGGTCATAGCGGAAGTCAGCAAACCAGAATATGGCACACGGAGGCGGAAGTAAGTCTGCACGCCCGCAGCGGCCCGCAGCCATTAAACCACAGAAGAAGAAGGAGCCGTGTTTACAGAGAGTGTTCTTCAGGTAAACGGTACGCAACGGGCATTGCTGAACACATAACAGTTTTACCAGATGTATCTATAAGGACTTGGTTGTACTTTCGATGTCATGGCAGATAACGAAGGAGCACCATCTAAAAGAAAAAGAACAGAAGAAGGCTAAACGGGACAGTGATAGGGCTCGAGCCCAAACGCGTGTAAACCTCGGTCGGGCATTCACCAAGTGGAGAGAGCTGAGAGATTTGAAAGGTTTTAAAACTGATCCCGAGTTGGTCCTTTTCCTAATCGACAGGTATGTCATTTTTGTTTTTATTTAGAGATTATACCGCAACTTGTTAGACGTTTCACTTCAATATATGACAACATGGAAGTTATAAGCAAGCTAAATGTAACGTATGACAACATGGAAGTTATAAGCAAGCTAAATGTAACGTCAGCTGATGTGAACCGCTTTTGTCTAGTAACGTTACAACAAATGCCACAAAATTATCTGTGACTGACCATGAACACAAATATACAGCAGGCAGTTGTCCTCAGTTTATAAGAAATTCAGAGCTACACCAGAACACCAGAGGAATGATTTTCCTCTCGCTCTCCAAAACAAATGCATGTGGTAATTGCCGGTTGCAGCCAGAATTTTACGACACCAGGCTGTGGGTGTCATACCGCTTAGACCAAAGGGGGGCACTATAATCAACGAAAACGTAAAGTTCCACACAGCTGCTTTAAAACTGTCAAGCATCAACCAGAGTTAGCAAAAAGGTAACACTGCATCAATAATATGGAAGTAGCTTGAATATCTCAAAGCAATGAAGCACAGATAAGGATGGTCTGCAAAATATGCCATTGGTCAGTGCCAACCAAGACAGGAAAAACAACAAATCTTTCCATCACCAGATAAGGGACCGCCCTTGTGACCACAACATTATCATAGTAAGTTACAAGGCGAGCTAATTTGTATGGTTTTGTTAAGACAGATAAAGCATGTCTGCAAAGTTTAATGTTGACATTTAGATGTTATCCAATATAATCTTTGATCACAAAACATATTCTAAACCAAGCCATGTTTGCACGGTTAAATGTTCATGTTATTTTAGTATGCATATCAATAAACTATCCTCTAAAGTTTAACTAATAAAGTGCCTGGTTTCCACACGCTTCAGCAGCATTATCAAATCGATATTGATCAATGTGGAAAAAAGCACGCTGATCATGTTTTTGCCACACCGCCCAGCCCTAGTCTCACACTGTCTAATCGCAAGGAAAACAGAAGTAAAGAACATCCCAGAATATGAAGCAGTTGCAAAAATACTTTAATAGGCCCTCCTGTCAATCCTTTATGAATCAACATTCAGATGTGATGGTGAAAACATTTATTTTTCAACTCGCTGAGCTACGCCGTGTCAGACATGAAGAAATGACACGTCATTATGCTGCCTACATGACTTACAGACACCCTCTAAGCCCTAAAGGGATGAGAAGAAAACAGTCCGGCTGAGAGACGGAAGTTAATAAGCTAGAGTCAGCGCTCTGAGAAAAGGGAAGTAGATGAAAGCGAATAAGGGGAAGAAGAAGAAGAGAAAGACCAAAAAGTACCTTCAAATATAAGGCCTGACTAAGCTCATCCAATTAGCAGGAATATCATGACTGTTTCTTAGAATTAACCTGCGTAATCATCATACAGTGTTATGTAGAATGCTATTATGGCCACAAGCTATCTGTCAGTTCACTGTAATACAGAACTCTTGCAGTCTCCATTTTAAAACGAGCTAATCAAGCTTTACAGACAGAACATAATAAACTGTGCAATATTTTTCAGTCGAAATACCAACTAGAGGGGAATAATTATATTAAAAGAGGAAAGACGAATTTAAAAAAGAAAGACTTCCTTACTAAGGCATACTTGGCATCAGGATGCAAGGCCTCGGACACAGCCTTCGTCCACTCCATCTCTTTGGGGGTGTCATTGAAGAAGAAAGCCTCTTTGCTGAGGTCAAGCTCCTGAAAACTATCACGAAGGACAAACAGTAAAATTTGGGTTTTTAAGCTTTACCTCAGAACTTTCATGGTTTTCTCAAAACTTTTTCCACTCTTCAACACCAAAGTTAGTAAACTGAAACGTAGGCAGGATTACACATAGTGCTGAATCTGTGGGTGGGCATGTTCTACTTAAAACAGGATCAATGGCTGCATACATCTGTCAGAGGTTCGAGCAGTATATGTCTGTCTGTGTAATGGGATTACACGGAGACTTGCGAGGCTATTCTCCGGCAGTGTGAATGTGACTTACCCCACGCAGTACATGTCAGGAGGGTTGAGAGTGCAGCTCAGCCAAGGACGGAGGCTTTCCTTTGGTGTCTGTCCGTTTACATTGTATGTGCCGAGAAAAAAGCTGAAAACAGAACGGGGATGAGATGAGAAGTTGGCACAGAGGAGAGGAAGACAGAGCCACAGCTTGTTTGCCAACTATGTTGAGTTTATCCTGCAGACTGTGAAGGTTTCTTTTTATATTTTCCAGTTCACATCAGGGGAGATTAAAACAGTGGAACAATGACCTCAGTCTATGTTACGATGCTGCTTTACTGCAGTGCTCACCAGCTCATGTCTAAAAATTTCATTTCATTTTGATGTTCTTATTCATCCATCAGAGCTGCTTGTTCGAGGTTTGAATACCTTCAAAATCCCCGTCCCTCAACGCCTTTCCGACGTCGCATAATAGGGGGCTGTGTCTGACCACTCCTGTGACTTTCCAAAATCGACGACACAACATCACACCCACTTCAGTTTGAGATAGGCCAAGTGTAGGGCTGACATAGAAGCCTGGGGTTTGACTTCTCTCTCTAGCTCTCTTTTTTCATTTTTGACACATTTTTTCACTTTTTCGTGTTTAAAACTGAGTGCAACACTACAAATGTCTTCGAGGAGAGACTGTATGAAAATGTGTGCCATTATCTCCATATTTAAACAATGTCTCCCCTGTCCTCATTACAGCTGACATTTCACCCCGCCTTTGTGTGCAGCCATTCAGAACAGTTAAACACCTCTGACCTGGTTGGACGGCACATTTTAAGATACTTCTGCTCAACTGTACCCCGGCCCTTTCACTCACACACAGAAACATCTTAGAGCTGTCTACAGGGCAAAGCAACAAAAGAGAATAAAAATAGTCTAATCGTTTGACCTCTGAGCAGCCCCACTAGAACTTTCCCTACTGAAGGGCACCTAAATTGCGAGGAATGCTAAGAGGACCCACCCTTGTTATTTACCGTCCTACTGAGATTTATTCTGCAGGTCCAGATTAAAAATCAGCTTCCTTCCATTCAATAGCCCTCGTCTCTGACCTTCAGGCAGCTGCTGCTCTGCTCATGTAGCTGCACAGGAGCAGCGCAGAGCTCTGTATTTGTGGTGACTGCCACCGCACCGTCTTTAAACAATAATCTTGCTGTTGCTTTCCTAAGCTTTGTTTTCATAGCCTGCACATCGGCATAGATATTAAGAACAATCTCAGTATGTGCTGTAATATGAGATGAAAGCAGGCAATGCATGTGTTCCAGCACAATGCAGCCTTTTCTGTATCTCTGCTGTTGAAGCTTTTGATTTTGACTCAGGGTCACATAGGGACAGGGTCCGTGTACTTTGCGGCCATTCGTTATTCGTTCTGAAGTAGGTAAACAAAAAACGGGAAACGATCCTATTTTCCTTTTTCGTTTTGATGTAGGTAAACAAAAAACCGGAAATGAG
Organism: Epinephelus moara; assembly: GCF_006386435.1. Lineage (NCBI taxonomy): Eukaryota > Metazoa > Chordata > Actinopteri > Perciformes > Serranidae > Epinephelus > Epinephelus moara. Next base: position 27,162,739 of record NC_065511.1, on the reverse strand, counting down.
TCGTCTCCCGTTTGGAAATTGGAAATCGGAAAACGAGTCTTTATCTGATTTTCTATTATGCGTTCACTAACCACAAGTTGGGAAATAAAATACGACAGTAATTCTTTTAATCAAATTTGCTTTGCCTTAACCCAGAAACCATTCTTATTCTTATTCTTCTCCTTCATTGCTGCCCCCTGCTGATATTACTAGTTTGCCGCGCTTGTGCTGTGCCCCAATAAATCAGCTCAGACACTGTTAGAAATGTTGTATTTAGCCTAATAACATCATGCTACAGCAGTAATAACGTCAGCTTTAGTCAAATGGCTCTAGCTCTCCCGGTAAATGTCATAAACTCTGGACACATTTTCCCTGTATGTTGACATGATAATGGCCGCGTTTCCCAGATCGCTCTTAGCTTAAGATCTTTCACTAAGAAGGAGTTGTAAGATCGAGCTGACCCACTCTTAACAGTAGGACCGCCAGGATTACAGCGCCCCTCCAAGCGCCGCAATGGTCTGCCAGACCATTATGTAACTTCATTGTCTGCCCGTGTGCTCAGAAGCACACAAAAAATGCATTTTTGAGTAATTTCCAAGAAGTTATGATAAAAAAAAAAAATAATTACAGACTGTAGAATAGGACTGACAACCTCTCCAATGTCTCATGTCAATTAATTAACACTATTTGTTGGCTTTTTATAATGCCTTTTTTTTTTTTGCTGCTGCACTGCGTGTCTCCAGTTGAAAGTGGTGATTTGCTAAACACATTCTACAATAATAAATTAGATTAACTTTTGGTCTATAATATTGTTGGCTATATTATGCATTTTAATAAAAAAAATTTAGAATAAAAGAAATAAACGCCGAAATAATTAGTGGAAACATTTTTATTTATTATTGTTTTTTTGTTTATCTACATCAAAACGAAAAAGGAAAATAGGATCGTTTCCCGTTTTTTGTTTACCTACTTCAAAACGAATAACGAATGGCCGCAAAGTACATGGACTGGACAGGAGGCTTCCAAGCAGGCGAGCAAAAGGTAAAGAAATACACTGGAGAGGTTGGGAGTCAGTCACATAGGCTACCTACTATAAACACACCTACAGACAATTTAGAGCTCCCAATTAACCAGACGTTCATGTCTCAGAGCACCCAGAGGAAACCTGTACCAACATGCATATTAAACACAGGAAGAAAGTGAATTAAACAAATAACAAGGGACCTTTTTGGGTACGATCCACTGAGCCAACGTGTTGCCAAAGCCACATACAGTGCTTGTTGATATTTTTAAAGTATAACATTAATGTTTAGGCATGTTTTCACACAGGATACAGAATATTTCCCTCTTTTTTTCTTTGTATTACAGATGATGTTGTATTTCAATCTTTTCATATTAAAGATACCTTCTACCATTCCCCTTAAATCTATATTCCTTTCTATTATTTGCAATGTTCTTGGTGTAAATAATAAGACACAGCTCTACCAGCAGGAGGCAGTGTGGTTAACCATGATGCTGACTTCAGCAAATGCCTATTTTTTGACCATCTCACAAAAACAACCAGCCTTAACAAAAATGTCTCTCTACAGAGGCACTCATGTCTACAGTGAAGACAAAATTAGATGAAGAGATACAACCTGAGCTACAGCATGTTAGTGCTGCATTTCTTACAGTGTCTGAGACAGTGGAGCTTAATTTAGCAAAGAGCTAAGTACACAGAAATACAAACCCACAGATGTTGACTCATTCTTTTTACATAACACTTCTAGGATCCAAACTGTGCTCACAGTTTCGCTGTGGGCTCACTCTGTTCCTGCATAAACAAACTCAAAGTTTAAGAAACTATTTAAGATTCTTAACCAGCCAGTACAGAGGCAGAGTGCAGCTCAACACAACTGTATAGTGGCTCCACCCAAAGTATCAACACATTTCTGATATCCGGAGAGGAAAAAACATAAGATTTCCTATAAAGATAGCGATGTGCTACTCGATTGTATCCTGACCACCAGTTTCCTGCCTGAATCAATCTGCCAAAACACATTCAAATTTTTTAAAACAGATTCAAAACAAGCAGTCGAGAGCAAAATACCTGAAGTCCTCCAGGTAAGTGTAGAGGTCCTCATTCTTCAGCAGCTCACATCTGATGAGGTTGTCGCGCAGGCCGAACTGCGGCATGGCCAGTATCTGAGCTTTGTTAGACGTGGTGTGGCTGGACGAGCGCACCAGGTCATCCCGGTCCTCTCGACTGGGGACGGCCTGACTGAACACCAGGAGAGAAGAAATAACAGTCAGGCGAGGGAGTGAGAGACGGACCAAGATAGAATCGGGGTCATTTTGTTACGCTGGTGTGATTTCAGATGGACACATTAGCGTGTGTTTGCTTGTTAGTACGCACAGATCCCAATTCACATTCAAAATGAGTCTAACTGCATCAAAAGCTATAAATAAAATGACTTCATAGCAGAGACTCTCTGTTCCAGACTAACAGCCTAATGTACAGTAGATCACTGCAGTGACAACAGTAACTCGGGCTATGCAGCGAGGCTCCATTTCCATGTCGTCAATAAGGAATGAGGCTGAGGGGAGAGGAAGAAATGTAATATGCCTTGTCCCTGTAATCTTCCTGGAATATGCTGTAACGAAACTCTATATAGGCGTTCGTTCCAAAAGTGTTAGCAGTGGCCTGCGGGTTAAACAACTAAAAAGAACAAATTTGCATTTCAAACTTTAACAACTTTAAATAAACACTATTTAGCAAGCTGCTGCCAGACGTGTACACAGCTTATGTTGTAAAACTTGAAGGCGGACAGTACTCAAAGGACTGTATTCTGCTTTTATATGCACTCATACTTCTGCATAGTATATGTTTTAGGCTTTACTCAGTGTGATCTAAAAAAACAGCTTCATATATTAAAAGGGTACCCTGTGGTTTCACACTATGCTACTGATCTAAAGGTGACGATAACACACCAAGAAAGGCAGGAAGGAAGACTAGTAGCAAGTAAACATGGATTTAAACAATGCAGGTTTCAAAATCTTTAACAACTAAAAAAATGTGTACGTTTTATAAGGATGGAAAAGCAGTTAAAGCTTCTGTCAAGCCTCGTGGATACAAACAACACATTTTGGTGAGCAACACTGAATCATGTAAAGATAAAAACTTCAAAGAAAAACCTGCTCTCCTCGCGGCAAACTCAGCTGAGAGTGAGGCAGAAAGGCCGCAAGGTGGTAAATAAAATAAGCTTGTACACTGTGCAGGCAGCCAGGAGGGCCTATGTCGTTGTAAGAACAATGCTAAATGAAAGCTTCATTAACATGTCAACGAAAAGGGTTTAAATTCAAATGTGTCTATAACTTGCCATTTTATGAAAGCAAGAGCTCAATCACAACATTGTGCGGCCTGTTGTGAGCTATTGCTTATCTCTATGACTCTTTCTACCTCTGTGTATAAAGACATAGCTGTGTAAAGAGTTTGTTTTGAGAGCTCCTACATGTGAATTAATACAAAGGCCTTACCTCTCTGGGCTGGAATATGCTTTGGGTCTTTGTGTGCCACTGTTTGAACCTTTCTCCTTTTCTGAAGTTCCCTTTTTGTCTGATGATTTCTCTGTTCAGGAAGAGCAGGAGAGAAAAGGAAGAATATTAAATTGTTTGTTTACAAAGTTAAATGGTCAAAATTGCCTGCACTTTGAATGATAAAGTAATATACAGTTTGCAGGTTGCCAGTAGAGACAATGTGTCTGTGTGTCTTGCCAGGTGCTTGAAAACCATCAACATTATCCGAAACTCTGCCCTACCGACTGACAACCTGGGACAACTCACTCTAATAGGAATGAACCCAACCCTGAGCAAACCCATATGTCAACACTTTAATAACTGATATGGGAATAAATTGACGTTAATTACAACTAAGAATAAAAAACTAACAAGCACTGCTACACACAAGTCAATCATAAAAGTGCCAAGTCAGTTGTTGTGGTCAACCGGCCGAGCCTGCCTTTTTGCAGCCGGTTACAGTTATTGCATCCTAAGTAGCTGGATTTAATGGGCGAGTGTGAAGTATGAGACAGCATGGGCCCTGTCCCCCGCAGCTTGGCAGGGAACACAGCTGGCTGCCCTGAAAGGGAAAGCCAAGTTCTTTGAGCAGGAAATTAAACTCTACAAAGTTATAGCAGGCTATATTAAGAGTGCACCTGACCAAAAGCACTGCTTAATGACCCAAAAGATGAGACACACGAATAAGCTTCCATGTTGGTAATCTTTTTATCAACACAACCTCTACTTGGCAAACTGAAGCATCACAACCTTCAGTGCATTTGTGGTATGATCTGTTTGTGTGCAGCTTTCAGTGCAAGAACCCTGTGGCTTCAATACTTTTCATTTTACTGACTGGACATCGATACTAACAGTACTACTTCTCATAAAATTATACAGCTATGTTCAAAACAAGGTCACAGAGGTAAAGAAATAAAACAAGGAGGCAATACACCTGTGAAACAATGGGATTTGGCAATTTGAAAATATCTTAAACAATGTATATTAAAGATAAAATAAGTCTGACTGACAAAGCTTTGCCAGATGCACAGCACAATGTCTTTTAGAAAGGTTAAAGATTTGCCACAGCTGTGTCTAATGCAGCACTAAAGCCAGTTGCTTTTATCACTATCACCACAAATGGCATGCAACATTATTTTTTGCTGCATCTTTGTTTTACAAAGGAAATGCTCTCATCTGTCTAACTTGACTAAGAAATCAGGTTGTGACCTTTGCGGCCAAACTCAGAGAAAAGGTCAGCATGTCAGAAATGCTTACGCTGTTTGTTTCAGTTTGTACATTTGGTAAAAAGAAAGAAACAAGCAAGAAAGGTTCGGCTACTCAAGGTCAACTATAAGCACCATCTTTAAAAATCCCCAGAGAGATTAAATGACATTTGAATTCAAAACCATGTTTGTGAGAACAGGAAAAGGAAAAGAAGATGGCCCATTGTTTGACTGAGAAAACCGCCAGCAAACTGTGAAATGCTCTTGGAAGTGTGCATAGGAATGTTACATTTCAGATGGTAAAAATGTCCATGTGCACAAGCCTGGTAAAATGACTCAACAGTTTTCAGAGTTTAAAAAGGAGATCACAATTATTAACAAATATGTATTGCAAGGACTCACGATGAATGATAAACCAGAACTCATTACAGATGGTTAAAGATGGGTAACCTTATAGTACAGTGACTTTACAGTGTTCAGTCAAAACCGCTTTGAATATCAGGCAGATCAAAAGTGATATACAACTATACAAGAGTCCTAGATTTTTCTCAGTGAGATGCACTGTACCATTGAAAAAGTAGAGCGACAGCAGTGACACAACAAACATTGTGCCATATAATACTTGCAAAACAAGATTAAACAAACTTGAGACATGATTTACATGCACATATGGTAGTCATCTGAAAAATGCTAACACATTTACAGCCTCAGATCAAAACTAAATCTTGTAGGGTCCTGAAAAACACTAGTAACCGTTAACTGCTGTCGGCACCCTGATGAAGACAGTACTGCCAAAATGTGCTGGTCATTAGTTACTTAAACATAACCAATACTGCAGCTGTTTTCGTAACCTGCACCTGAATGAGGCCTTGACCCCATGGGGATGGCATATTTTACATTCCTGCACCTGCTTTAGTTTTCTTAACCAGCTAATGAGCTTTACTAAACCTTTAACCACAGAGGCCTGAAGTTGCATGCAGTCTGACTAACTGCAATTTCACACGCATATGCCTCTCTATCTGCGGTTGATCACAAGTCAGCATAAATGTAAAGTTGTATCAGGTCTCAGAATCTTCAGCATTAAAACTGTCACAGCTTTCTTTTTTAACTGCAACTGCACAAAGTTCAAAGTTGCACAACTTCCTCTTGTGATATAAAATTATGGGTAATAAACTGCACAGGAACCAATTTGGTCATTTCTTTTTAGTCTCAGCTATTTATGCAGATATGAAAAACCTGTTCGTCTCGCCTTGATAAAACGCTTGTATTGCATTTCAGTGACACAAATACTTTTCTCACAGTCAAAGGCAAAGCAGACAGCAGTCACCTTATCTCATTCAGGCGGTCTGGAGGAAGTTTACTGTCAACTGATTGAAGCTAACAGGCTAACCTAGCTCACAGGATGAGTCAAAGTCTCTTTCTGGGAAACATCAGTGAAATAAACGAGCTCACTGTCTGAGAAGCAAAGCAAAAAGTGTCTCAATAAACGGCACAATTGTGTGTCACTAACACACGTTATTGCAACACCAACAGGTGTGTCAGTTTCTGTCACATAGCAACACCATGACCACTTAGCCAGCACTAACATTAGCCGTTACTATCGAGCGTCTACGTTAGCTAGCACTCACGGTAGCTTGATATAGAGGCAGCAACTGATAACATTAACAATACCAACCATTTTTAAAACATTTGTGTACTCCACCTGACCGATACTGGCCCTCTAGCTACTCTGGGTAATAACAGTTTCTCGGAAATAACAACTATCACCCACCAATGTTGTTAGCTAGCATTAGCCAGGAAGCTACGCTAACTAATTAGCATACGCTGAATACAACAGAGCGACGCGACGGCGTTTCATGTCACCACCTCAAAAACAAACAAATGTAGGAATATTTGTCATACCAGAGTCTCTCATCACGCTAGACATCTCCATTCACCGCTCCCAGGCATTCTGTGCAGAAGAGCAATGTCCAGCTTGAGACAGACCTGCCCATGCTAACGCTGTAGTAGGAGGAGTTTACTTTCCCCTGCTGCTGTCTGCTGCTGCAGGGACAGGAGGCTCAGCAACCACAGAGCTACTGTGCAGAAAATGCGACCTGAAAACGCCTCATCACATCAGTATTTCATAAAGGAAGTTGGGCTTATGCACTTCAAGAGGACATAAAAAGACTAAACAGCCTCATTCTTTATATATCTGTGGTCCATTTTGAATGAAAGATGTGGTATGAGTTGTAAACAAGCATTAGATTTTTGTTTGTTGCTTCACAATCACACTCTTTTTACATTATGTTTGCATGCATGTCATAAACACCATGGCTCTGATGAAGCATGCAAAAATATGATGTGTGAAATTTGTGTGAAATGGGCCACCAACATGTAAGATTAATGACACAAACTTGCATGCATGCATAAGCATACAAATTGTGCATTTCACAGCATGACTCAGAGATCTTATATGTGGAGTCTTGTTGCAGATTTATTATATGTGGTTGCCTTTTCTGTGTATATGATTTAATCACTTTATGACTTGAAGATACTTTTCAAGGGTCAACAATGTGGAACAAACTCCTCCTTGGTATCAGGTCCACTAAGACTGTGTCACATTTTGAAAAGGTTTTAAAGACCTACCTGTGTAAGCTGGCGTTTTTAACTTATTACTCTAATGATTTTATGTTGTTTTTATTCATTTTGTTTCAATTCTCTATGTGTGACCCTTCCTTGAAATAGTTTTACAGTACTGTACTTTACGTGCTGCAGAAATTAATTTTACACAATTGCCAACTAAATTAGTTTCCATGTAGTTTCCACATGTCACAGCAGGAAAACCACAGGTGTTATTCATACATCAACAATGACTGCAATCCATTTCCTTCTGCCAGGCCCATTACCCTGCTGCTCACTGTCATTACACTTAAATGGCATCGAGCCATAATTATTGTCATTAGTCACACGTGTCTTCTCTTCTATGACACGCCAAACCTATTGTGTGTCTGGTGTCCCTCTTCACATGGCTCTCTGCCAGTTCTGTGTAAACTTGTCAAAACTCACGCTCAGGTTGGGCCAACTGCATTTTAAAGGAAGTAGCACTTGCAAAACTCCCAGATTTTATTACGTAACCTTTTGATGTGGACGTGCATCGGGGTGAGGCTATCTATGCCAAGCAAGAGCGAACGCTAAAGAGATAAAGACGAGTGCCTCATGTCATCCACTGCGCAGATACTGTTTGACATATTACCAATTATTGAAGTTTTGCTGGACCTGAGAAATCCTGCGAATAGAATTAAGACGACAAACCTGTTTTCAGATGCTGGTTGAGTTTACTGAGTGTTGTGCCGAGAGGTGCGAGGGCCTGTTTGACGACTCCCTGGCCTCTGTCGGCTTTTTGGTACTTGCCGATCCACTCGAATTTGGGTGCCGGTGTGGTGGACTTGCACACATCTGAGGGAAGACAGACAGAGAAAGCAAGAAAGATATTTGCAGTGGTGTGTGAGTGAAGAATACAAGAAGAGCCTGGGCTGAACTTTACATTTTCTGCTGTTTTCAGGCAAAAGTGGAGAAGCTAGAGCAACAGTAAGAGTCATGGTATAAACAAGAGTGCTTATTAATGTACTCCACTTGTGCTAAAGAAATGGAAGAGCGGCCATTTTTAAAGCTTTGTATCCTTGGTTGTAGGATAGTTACTCGTGCTGCAGTAACTTAAAGATATCTCTTCCTTATCTGCTTACCTTCACCGTTTTTCACACTCTTCCTAGTAACAACAACGGGCGCCAGGTCTTTTAATCTCTCCATCCCTAGTATCCTTCACCAGGCTAAAAGCCTTTGTGGCTCATCTTAGAGTACCACACAAAAAAAAAGTGACAGAAACACATCAGTCTCTGTCCATGATCCCGTGGGGTTTCCACCGTGAAAAATAGTGAGGCAGTGGCAAAAGTGACACATCCCTAACAAAGCAGCCTGTCTGTTAATCTTTCAGCAGCTCACTCCATTCAGGATACAGAAAGTAAAAAGTACTTCAAGAGAAGTACTGAAGAGGAAGGCACACGTCCTCTCTAAACTGTTTTCATATTGTCTCTCTGTAAATATTACTGAGAAAAAGACAAACTACATGAGTACACTAACCAAACTCCTCCCCTTTTTCTCTCTCTTTTAGTCAGCCATGTGTCATGTTCACCGGTTAACTGACAAATGAAGTGACACCACCGCTTTGTAGTTCTAAAAGTGGCAAAAGTAGTGAACCACAGCCGCCTACAGCCAGTCAAATGTATCTGTGTTTTTATCTCTGTATTCATATTTTTCCCAGTAAACTTATGTAAAAGCGGAAAAGCATATTGTATAGTTTTCCACATAACGTAACCTCCTGGCAATTGAAGACTGGCTGAGCAGGTTTCCTCCAAAGAGGTGGTGAGAGCAGATTATTTGTACTTCTTCACACGTGGGTGCCTCCTGTGTTACTCAGAGAAGAAAATCTAAAGATATCAACAACTAACAACAAATGTATGCAAAGAGGTGAGGGCCCATGTCACTGCGCTGTTTGAATGAAACGTCTCAATGATGTCATCTCAGTTAAATGCTTATTTTTAATTTCCAAAAACTGTGGGAATGTATTAAACGCTATGTGACAATCCTTGAAAAAGCAGCTGGATGTAAAAATATCACACATCTCTGAGGGCTGACCTACCACTCCATGCTCTGTTGACCTCGCTGAGGAAGAGCCGCGAATGGGACCCAAAAGGAAGCCTGACCTCTAATTCCTCTTCCTGGTAGCTTACTCTCACTTTGGTATCGGCACCTTGTAACAGATGAAAAAAGACAATGTGGGTTTCATGCAGTGGATCAGTTATGTAGCACATAAGCGCAAAGCTGCGATGGAAATAAGGGCAACTTACCAACGACCGCAAGTTCCTCTGCTGAGGAAACTAAAGACAGAGTGCAGCATGAGAAATGTGTAAGGTCACTTCAGGGAAATTACTGTCATGCTGTTTCACCAGAAACATCTTAAGTTGAGGAACACATAATTATCTATCTCAACTGTCATCTGTTTGCAGTGAAGACTAAATATAAAAACAGCTCACCCTCCACGACAGCAAAGTCAAGGGAGATGGGTATGATGTCCTCCAGTGACACGTCATCAGCAGTAATAGCCATCCTTCGATGGGTATAAATAAACATTCTACAAAATATATCACAGTTGGATTAAGTTAGCAGGGTTGGACACATTAAACAGACACATGTATTAAAATGTAATACAAGCCAACACAGTCGTAGCCTCACAGCTCTGCAGTAAACACTACTGTTTTCACACAATATATAATTTTGGTTACAGTGTCAGGCAGTTTGATGCAACTCTGTGGTTATTTTTTAGACCAGTTTGTGGCCTTGTCCTGGATTACATCATGCTGTCACTCCCTCTCATTACAATATTACTTTGTTAGCTTTTGAATACAAGCACGTTGTTTAACGATACACAGATGACATATTATGTTATCTGTTAAAACTCACGCGTGCTCTTGTGCAGACTCCACCAACCCCAGCAGTCTGCTCTCTGTATTCTCATCCAAGAAGACATCGCATTGTAGAGCATGTTTAGAGTTTAGTTAAGGATACAGCGGAAACATGTTGCACCTTTAATATCTCACCAGGAAATACATGACCTTTCTCTCATTTCAACTCATTTCGTCAGTACTTGGCCAACATTTGATTTATGTTTGCTACAGTATAACAATGGTTAGGTACTTACCTTGAGTATTTCCATTTAATATTAATTCCTCTACATTTCACAGAGAAATATTGTGCTGTGTTTACGGCACTACATTTGTCTGACATCTGTATTTACTTGACAAATGAATCATTTACATATTAGCCCGAGGCTGTAGCCATGGAGTCAACAATGAGGGGGGCCAAATATGCCGGAGGGTCTGAACACACACAGAAATAAACATATTCTTGTACTTCTATTTTTGTGACCCTCAATGACATAATGCACTCCGTAACCCTTTCCCCTAACCCTAACCTAAGCCTAATTCTAACCTGAACCATCATTTGCTTATCATTATTTAGAAAGGCAGTGCCTGTGCATGGCTGCCTGTCATAGGGTAGTCATTTTTCTTCAATTTAGATCAGGGGTGTCGAAGTCATTGTGGTACACAGGCCACATACGGTCTCATTTGATTGCAGGTGGGCCGGACCAGTAAAACCTTTGCATAATATCCTAAAAATAACAAACACCTTCAAACGTTTCCCTTTTTTTTGTTCAAAGAAGAACATTTTAAACACTATTATCCATTTACAAAACAGGTGACAAACAGCCTGTGATGTCTCCAGAAGACTAAATGCAATTTCAACAATATTTCTAAGTTTTAACTTGTTCCTAAAACCTTGCACCTCTTCACTATTAGGTGTGCAACGTCATTCAGTCGGCCGAATTGGAGCCTTTTGCGGGCCAGCTCTTGACACCCCTGCTTTAGATGTATTTACCATTACAATGGGAGGATATTTTGAGCATATCTGAATATTGGGGGTTATGTGTCACCCTCAGTATATAGGCTATTATGATTACTGCCTTGTGTTAACTGCATTACTAATAAATAACATATAAAATATGATACATTCCTAAACATTTTACATTTTGAATTACTCAGCAGCAGTGTGTAAAATAATTAAGATAAGCTCCATCTCTACAACATGCAACATTAAAATACTGCTCACATGTTATTAGTCATTCATAATAGTTAAATATTACATTATATCCTCCTGAGACCCTGTGTCCTCATATGTGGACACGTTTTGTGCCATCTAGTGGTAGTAAGAACACAATACACTAATCCTTGCAAAAAGGATAGTAGCTGTCTCTACAGTCTGCAGCCGATCGGACACAAAAGTGGACAAGGTCCAAAACCTGATCACACTGTATGGTTGAAACTTGTTTATTGATGATTAATAATGTTTGTAGTTTGACATGGCAACAAATTTGACCAATTTTATCAAGAGTAACAAGCTGAGACGCTGTTAATTAGGAAGTACTCGCCTTAGGATATCGGGACTTTATTGTCGTCTTGTTTGAGGATGGCTTTTGGGACAAATTAGGTGTGAACATTCTTTGATTGGAGTAAGAAGTTGTTACACAAGCAAATCACAAGAGTTTTAGATTTGTTGCATTATTTATAATTTAGTTTTTGCACAACAACGTTCAGACATTGAAATAAACACATTAAGACTTCTTTACACACTGTGACTATAAAAATAAACCCAACATCCTCATGTGAGGACAAGTATTTTTCTCCCTAAAACTACTTCCTGTTCAGAGACTTAGTTATACTTATCAGGTTCTACTTCTCTTGGAGACATTAAAAAGCACCAGTAACAAGGTAAGACACTGTTAAATGTCACTGTTAGTAGTTTGAAGACATTATGACTTTATTATCATCTCGTTTGAGGACACTGGGACTTTATTATTGTTGACGATGTTTAGTTTTTTATACTTATCGGGTCCTACTGATCCCAAATAGCTAGGAGAAATTAAAAATGCATACAAAAAAAAAAGTTCAGGTCTCAGGAGGATATAATTATGCTGCATTAAAAGTACTTTTACTTTAAGCACATTTTCCTGATAAAACTTTGACTTTGACATAATGTACTATTATAATTATCATCATCATCATCATTATAATTATTATTACTATTATTATCATTATTATTATTACTACTACTACTTCTACTTAGGTGAAAGATCTACTTCTTCCACCACTGGCTGCATGAGGAAGCTGCTGAGACAAAGCTGCCATCTTGTGGCTGAAAGCTCTCACTACACACGTTGGCCCAAATTCTTAGGGAAGTCACACCCCAGGAAACCCAGACTAGTGCTGAAAATTGCGTGCACTGTAAATACATTGTTGTGCTGTTTATTGAGACAGATGTCAACACGTGGCAGAGCCTCCACCTGACAGACCTCTAGCTGTCACAGCTCTCATAACGGAGTAAACTCAGCTGAGTTTGAAGCGGCTAATCCTCCGTTTGAAGTGTTAATAATCCACAAACCAGTGCATGAACGCCGTAAAGGATACTATGATGCAGTTTTCTTCCCTTTCCAAAGTTTCTTGAATTGCGACGGACTGATCCATGGTGGAGACGTGTGTGACAGCCTCTGCTCACACGCTTCCCAGACGAAAATAGTCCTCGGAGGAGTTTCGAGTGTCTCCAGTTATTCCTCTCCGAGTGTACAGCAGGAGCAGAGACACTTCGGGGTCTGTGTGTAATCCGACATTATTCCCTTTTCGGGTCCAGATGTTGTCTTCTTCCTCCGCTGCTGGCCCGGCCCAGTCTGACTGCCACGCACTGATTCAGGATTGTGCTGTGCACCCTGGTGACGTCACACCTGGGCTGTCACCATCAACTCAGTTTGGGTTTGGATTAGGCCTCAGGCGTTTGATCCAAAGAGGATTATGTCTTACAATAGAGCTGTATCCCAACTTCTACAAAGTTATATCAAAGCTTTAGAGTAGGTTTGATGTGCTGATCAGGTCAGTTAGGTTTAAGTGGGCTTTTGTTGGAGGGGGAAACCAACCTGTGGCACATATTTTTAATGTCTCAGAGCTGTTTGGGATCAGAGGAACCTGATAAGTAGCTAGATCTAAACAATGTCTTTGAAGACGAAGTAGTTTTGGAAAAAAAAGTGATGTCTTCACATGAGGACGTTGGGTTTGTTTTTAAAGTCACAGTGTGTTAGAAAGTATTAAAGTGTTTATTTCAATGTCTGAACGTCACGTAATGCAATAATTCTAAAACTCTTGTGATTTGTTCGTTTTGTGACTCTGGATGAACTGTCCTTGTTACCAACACATTCTCACTCTGACTTCGTCGCATATTAATGTTTTGGTCATGGACTTTCCACATCCACATATGATGTGCAAGGTACCATGTTTGTTGTTGACATGCTTTGGTTGTTGACGATCTGGGACACCCCCAACAACAAACACATGGATGGGTTTAGGCAACAAAAACACGTGGTTAGGTTTAGGAAAAAACAACAGAGTTTGGCTTTAGAATCTTACTGAACGCAAACACCGCAATCTCTGGTGAAAGTCGGTGTTAGTTGGACCCATCCACCACTCGTCCTGCCCACCCCACTTGGACTTTCGCCGCCTTAACTTTCGTCCTTGTCCCCCTGCGTTTCCCCCTGATGCTGCCAGGCGCCATTTAACTACAACGGCAACTGGCCGTGTATCATGCTAATGGTAAAGGATGCCTTTTTTTCATTGGTTTCTGACGCTGCAAGTCACTGCCCAAGCGCCAGATTTCGACAACTTAGGAGTGAGACCGGGCTCTTGACTTCAAACAAGGAATGTCCTTTTGTCTGTAGAGACAGTCTGTTACGCCTAATTGGTCCCAGCATGCTCAAAAAGATGATGATAAAGTCCCAATGTCCTCAGACAAGTACTTCCTCATTAGCAGCATCTTAGCTTGTTACTGTTGCTAAAATTGGTCAAATTTGTTGTAAATTATTTATGTTATAAATAATGCAACAAATCTAAAACTCTTGTGATTTGCTTGTGTAACAACTTCTTACTCCAATCAAAGAATGTTCACACCTAATTTGTCCCAAAAGCCATCCTCAAACAAGACGACAATAAAGTCCCGATATCCTAAGGCGAGTACTTCCTAATTAACAGCGTCTCAGCTTGTTACTCTTGATAAAATTGGTGAAATTTGTTGCCATATCAAACTACAAACATCAGTAATCATACATAAACTAATTTCAAGCATAATATGTGATCAGGTTTTGGACCTTGTCCACTTTTGTGTCAGCATCGGCTGCAGACTGACTTGGCAGAGATGGTAGCCATCTTGTTTTTACATAGATTAGTGTATTGTGCTCTTACTACCACTAGATGGCACAAAAAAGTGTCCATGAATGAAGACAACAGGTCTAAGTTAAGCAGAGTGAAATCTAAAGTGCAGGAAACCTAAAATGTGAGGTCTTCATATGAAGACACAGGGTCTCAGGAGGATATTTATTCAGTATAAAATGACAAGAGTATATTGCATTTCTGAGTCAACTTTTTTTTTTTTTTTTTAATCAGCAACAGACCAGAAATCGAGGAATTGATCTCTTATTGAAATCTTTTTTTTATATATAATTACTGCTAAGTATCATGCATTGTTATGATGTTTTTATGGACTTACACGTCAGTGGAAAATCAGTCCTCTCATCACTTTATATTACTGCCACTTGGTCACTTTAAGACTTCCATATATTCCATATATCGGTGTCAAAGACAAATTTCCATTTTATGCAAATATAACGGGCAGTAATCTGATTCTGAATTTGAATATTTTTGCATGGCGTGTCCAAAGTGCGACCTAAGGGCCAATTGTGGCGAGGCTATATGTAGATAGATAGATAGATAGATAGATAGAGATGGGAAACAAGCAAACAAATGGTCACCTAGCAGCAGACATTTCCTGTAAGGTACTAGACAGCAAAGAGGTGCAAAGCCAACAGTGAGGGCCGCAGCTTTCAGAGGCCGTGGAAAGTTGAATACTTTTCACTGAAAGATAAAACAGTTGCGTTTGTCTCAACTGTATGCGAGTTTTTCAAAAACGACCTACATGATGCAAGAAGCAGTTGGCCCCTAGGTGTTTTTTTCACATTATCTTATCTGGCCCCAGTTCATAAAAGTTCGGACACCCCTGGCCTTGACCTACATCTACTCAGTCAGAAGCACCATTGGCTTATACACAGACTAGCCCGACACATACTGGAGTCTTTGAATCTAATGTCAACATTTAGCAGCTTATAATGATATATGTGCCGAGAGTAATTTAAAAAAAGAAATGAACACTTAACACAAGCAAACGATATCAACACAGATCCCTTAGATTTGTTTTGTAAATGAACTGTGACCTAGATATATTCTGAGCAGCACATTTTACAGTGCAAGAATCAACTTGTCGTTACTCTGCAGAGGACACACTAAAGGTGACACTGTCTCATAATACTCACTGGCACGCAGACACCCATGTATCTGCAATAAGCCAATATTGACTCATGTATCAGCCTGGTTGATTCTATTTACAGGGTTCAACAGGGAAAAATTTGTTGTTAAAGAGAGAGGATATCCAATTTTCTGCACTCTTAGTGATCTCAGAGTTGTTCTTATTGGGCTGTAAGACTAACAGTTGTATTTGACCATGAGATCTGCCCACATCAGTTCTCTTGTAGTGGTGGGATAAGTATCCAGGGGCCGGTTGCACAAAACACCTTTAAGTCTTCTCCTTAGGCTTTCTTAAAATGTTGACTTAAGTATTTATGTTTTTTTCCTTGTCTTGGTCTTATAATGAAGGAGACCTCAGACCGTTGGACTAAAGACTTAGAAACCAAAGCAAGGTGAAAAAAAGAAGGTCTGACTTTATCTTATCTGCAACATGATCGAGTTTATGGTGATAAAAAAAAATAACCTGATGAATTATATTTGTTGCTTCTTTCTACAATCATTTTCTGTTTTCTGGTATTTGGGGATCAAATTTACTTTGCAGTATGTGCTTTCTATGATTGTACTCCTCCAGAAGTATTATCTTTTCCTCCTCTGACTAATATGATTTTCTTAGCTTCTTTTCTTCTGCCATTTTTTCACTATCGAACTATAAGCCAACTTTGCAAGACAGTAACAGGTGTCACAAGTGTGAGTCCAAGCAAAAAACAATCTCAATGGAAACTTGTACCGTGGTAAAATCTCTTTCAGCGTAGTAAATGAGTTAACATTTTTTCCTTAGCTAAGGAAATTTTATACTTTTTTTCCCCGCAACTTTGTAAAGCCCTCAGCTAAGGAGAAATTAAGCCTTGAGTGTCATACTTAAGGTTCCTTTACTCAGATAAAAGTACCAATACAACAACGTGAAAGATATTTCATTACAAGGAAAGACCCTGGGGTTCTTAAGCCAAAACCAACCAACCAACTAACCAACATCAATGTATTGTATCTGATAAGCTTATCATATGTTGTTTTTGATATAAAATCTTTTAAAAGTAACCATTAATTATGGTTATCAAATAAATGTGACCAAAAAGTACAATATCTGCTTCTAAATTGGAAGTAGAGCTAAAAGAAAATGGAGATAATCAAATAAAGTGACTTAGAATCATACTTTAGTATAGTACTTGAGTAAACTGACTTACTGTCCACCACTGTTCTCTGGAAGCTATGGACGTTCTGGAAAATGTGAGGAATCACTAACACAACCACTTTAAATTAAAGTTAACCACAGTTTGAGGAAATGTGGGCAACACAACAACAACAAAAAATGATTTATAAAACACCTTTCACCATGATCTATGGCAAATACATGACTTCATCAAATGAAGATTCATTGTATAGTTTATTAGATCCATTTCATTTTTAGGCACAATCATCATATTTTATACAGTACACAAAACTAGAATTCTGATTTAACATTTACATTACACCTTTATACCTTAAAATATTCTTTGTAAACCACACAGTGTGGACATCCAACTCAAGATTCACAAAAACATTAGACAAAAAGTAGCCAAAAGTACTAAATGACACATTCTATACACTTACAGAAATGCTAAAGCAAACCTTCACAACACCCTGTAACAGCTCAACATTTGTGTTTCATAAAGTGCATATAGAGTTATAGCTGCGTCACTCTCACAATGGCTTGAAGAGATAATAACCTAGGGAGAGGTTTTTGTGATAAAGCATTACAATCATGTTACTTGAAATGTTGTGTTTAGGCTCACTTACCCATCCAAAATTAAAATGGATCTAAAATCACTTTAAAGTGGGAAGACACAAACCAAAACTGTATTTGGAGTTCTATACAAAAACACCAACTGAATTTAATTACAGTTATGGGCAAGGCCATGGCTCAGACAAATTACAAGGTGTTTTAATTATTATTTAAAATTCTTTCTTAAAGCTTCACTGAGAAGAAAATAATTTAAAGAGACAGCTCACCCATAAAATACACATTTTCCTCTTACCCGTAATGCTGTTTATCGGTCTAGATTGTTTTGGTGTAAGTTGCTCAGAGCTGGAGGTATCGGCTGTAGAGATGTCTGCCTTCTCTCCATGTCTGCCTTGTGGTGCTCAAATCGCCAAAAAAATAAATTTGGAAAACTCAACAGCAAAATCCTCTTTCCAGAAATCATGACTCAGTTACACAAGATAATCCACAGACCTTGTTGTGAGCAGGTCATGTAGGAACTATTTTCTTTCTACTGAATCACCGTGCAGAAGGAAGTGTGTATTTACTCGTGGACGAGGGGCTCATGCTCATGAAAGCATGAGATGTAACATTAGCTAGCTCAGGTGAGTTAGCAGTAGATGCACACTTCCTTCTGCGTGGTGATATGGTTAGTGGGTGTACCTTGGTAGAGAGAAAATAGTTCCTACATGAAACTGCCCACAACAAGGTCTGTGGATTATCTTGAGTGACCTGGTCATGATTTCTGGAAAGAGACATTGCTGTTGAATTTTTAATGGGTAATTTTTTGGCACTTTGAGCAGGTCTGTTATGTCTGTTATATTCCAGAGAAAGCAGACATCTCTACAGCCGATATCTCCAACACTCTGCAACTCACACCAAAACAATCTCGACTGATAAACAGGACAACAGGTAAGAGGAACAAATAATAGTTTTAATTTTAGGGTGAACTGTCTCTTTAATATTTGATTTTTGTTAATTATAGAGGTGATTTGCACCCTAAATGTGAAGTGATGTGACGAATGAGTTGCTTCTGACATGTTTTTCTTGATTCCTGAAGCTGATATAATTTTTCATTTTAAAATACTGTTCAAAGCCATTTTTCGTTGGTCTTGAAGCAGAGATAAAAATGTGATCGGGAAGTTTTAATATAACAAGAAACAAAGTCAACATTGTCACTGAGGCTTTACATAATTCCATACATACAGTATATACATTACAATCACACGAGATAAATGGGTTTAAGTAAAGTGGTGTTTACCTTTGCACTGCTAAGCTTGTTGTCTCTGGATGGACTGAGAGTTACACACAGCTCTGATTACCTAATGACCCACACAGCAGCTGAGCAAGCTCCTACTCAGTCACTCACAGCAGCAAAGTGATGGCAAGGAGGCCAAGTAAGAACGCAATCAACTCTGTGTGAAGATGAGGACCTCTTGTGGCAAAATTGGGGTGATTCAGCGTACCATTCAACCACAGGCAGGAGGTCCTGGTGGCGTTGCAGCACTCTAGATGACATGGAGGTGTTGTGGAGGTCTTGCATGGGGCTTGGCCAGAACAGTTGGTGGTGCAGCCTGCTGTCCACTGCAGACCGGAGTCTACATTCTCCTTTTTCAGCTGCAAAGGCAATAGTGAGTTAGAAAAAGTGAGATATTAAAGTTTATTTTCTGTCTATTCATTGTTGGAAACACTGAACATTTTTTTATATATATCATAAAGAGACAAGCTGAGGAAAATTGAAAGTGCGGAGTGGGGCTTTCACTCAGTATCTCATTTATATCAATAGNAAAACATGCAAAAAAGTAAGAAATCAGGAAGGGGGCAAACACTTTTTCACACCACTGTATATCATAAAGAGACAAGCTGAGGAAAATTGAAAGTGCGGAGTGGGGCTTTCACTCAGTATCTCATTTATATCAATAGGCTAAAATATTATTTTAAAGGACATTTTAAATGAGTCATATTTTCAGTGATTGACAAGCATACATAGACTTTAGATGTTGAGATAAAATCACTTTACATGATGTAAACGCAACACGGCTGGAAAGCAAAGGTTTAACCAGTTGAAGTGGGCTGCAGAGGCTTCAGCTACCAGGCTGCTTAAAGACATGGGCGTTCGAGGCCAAGCCCAGCGGCAGGCCATCAATGCCCTCTCTGGTGCAGCCGAACAGGCAATAGATTAAGAGGAAAGATGCCACTTGGGCCCCGTAATACCGCTCACAACAGCAGGGTACGAGAGAGTAAAAGCAGAGAAGGGCACACCATGTGTTGCCGATGAGACCGCTGGAGGTGTCGTGGGCCTACCTATCTTTGAAACACCAGTGAGGGAGGGTACCCACCTGATGACCCCAATGAAGCTTTTACCGTCCCTAAACCCTCATCAGGGGTAGGGGGAGGTAAAGTGTATGGCCCAGTTCAGTGGCAGAGAATTCAATCTGCTCAGACGTTCCCTATGCTCCTTCTTACTTTGCTGTCTACCATTGCTCTTTCCTACTTTTCTATCCATCTACCCAATGGCTCCCACTCGGATCCCCAGAAAGCACTACTACTCCCACTCATAGTCTCAAGTATGTGCATCAGGGATTGTAACATCTAGTCCTAAACTGAACTGAACTGAAAGAGTTTTTCCTCTCATTTTCTGCTGTATTCATGTGTATCAATAGTACAACAATAAATTGTACAACCTCAAACTGTTCTGTACAGTAGCAATACTTTGAGTGATTATCACTAAAGATGTGTACATTTTTTCTTATTTTTTGGGGGTTCCTGACAGCTTTATACTTTGTTAAACTGACAAATTGTTACGTCAGTCTCGTGGGGGGGATCAGTGTGTGAGTGTGTGCAAATGTTTAGGGTGAACAGGTGGCACCTTGTATGGCAACCTCAGCCATCAGTACGTGAATGGGTGACACGTTATGTAAAAGCGCTTTGTGGTCAGAAGAACAGAAATGCACTTAACACGTCTATTTACCAAGTGTGTGTGGGATAAATAAGGGCAATCTAAAAAAAAATACTAAACCACGACTAAATGAATTCATAGAAAGCTGGCAAAAAAAGGACCTGGACATTTTAATCAATTATTTTATATAGGAATATGGTATTTAATGTTGCTGGAGCAGTTCTTACCTGACAGTGTGGCTGTGAGGAGGAGCATGATTGGAGTGCAGTAGTTGAAAAATCTTTGTAGCAAGTTGGACCAACGCATGTACCTTTACGGCATTTATTTCTCTGAGAAAAAAAAAAAAAAAACCACAAAAGAAAAGATGATACTAATCTCACATCACACCTGATACAGTATATACTCAATTAAAGATATTAAAGAATTGGCAGGAAGTCATTATATCGACTGGGCATTGGTTAAAGGTCAACATTTTATACATATATACATATTTTTAGACTGTTAGCAGTTCGCAAACAGGATCATCTGTACGGGATGGACAGGGGGATGCTTTCTGGGACCAAGCTGCAAAATGGAGGACAGCAATAATCATGTACATCCTAAATGTAAGCAATGATAACCACATTTCATTCTGAACCAGTATAATCATATATATCACATATGCAAGACACCTGCAGGTGGAAACTGTTTTTCTTGCATTGGTCAGTTTTTATATTTTAAGCAAGACAATGTATTGTGGTATTTTTAAATCTCCACCACACCACCATATGCATAAAATCTGAGTAATTTTTTTAAAAATCTTTAATGCAAACAGAACAGTAGGATCTGTATTTATCAGAGCTCCTGTAACTGATGGCTGCAAATAGCTGCACTGCTATCTAGCAGTCAGGGGTTTAAATGCTGCTCTGTTCTGTTCCTGGGAGGTCTTTGCTGCCGCTTTCCCTGCCTTAGGGCCATAACAGACTTGCCGCTTGATCGAACGTATGCGTACACAATGTGCCGTGTCTGTGTTTATACTTGCTGCAGCACTACGCAGCCAAAACACACAATACTGGTGGTCTCCACTTGGGGCAGACAACAGAAATATAACCCAGAAATCGGGCCAACAGGCATGCCTGTCATGTAACGGCGTGGAAACATCATAGAGATAAGGGTAGTTCCGCACCAGGTCTGTCAGCCTCTCCTCAAAAGTTTCCGCCATTGCTCCGACAGCGACTCCATCTGGTCTGATCTCACGGTCACTGTGTTCATTCACACGAGCGCCTCTAGCGGTCATGTCAATATTGCATCTTGCGCAAACGTCACGGTACCTCGCATTGAGATGTGTGGCTGACACATCAAACGAACGCAGATCCCACATGGCAGCCATGATGCGGTTGCGTTCGCGTTGTTTGCAGCAAGTATATTACGGCCCTTAGGCTTTCCATGTAGGCACATGGAAGGGCAGGGAGGTTTGCTTTCGCTGCCCCAGGCTTTCCTTGTTTGCACATCGAAGAACAAAGAGGTGTGCTCTCTCCGCCACAGGCTTTCCTTGTTTGCACGTGGAAGGGCGGAGAGGTGTGCACTCTCTGCCTTAGGCTTCCCACGTAGGCGTGTGGAAGAGGCTATCTGCGTAGGCTCGAGGAAAGGCAAAGAGGCCCCAGAACAGAGCCATACCGCCAAATATAATACTGCAAATGGAAATAAAGTTTTCTTTGACTTAAGTGTTCCTGACTGAAATTGATTTTTTTTGGTGCTGTTGACAGCATTTTCTGATTTATTGAGTGAAAAAAACATTTTACTGTAATGTGTCAACACAGGTACCTGGTTTTATCCAATGTTCAGATTTTTTGCTCTGAAAGTTCGGTTTAGTTTTTAATATGCAACCATTGCGGAAAAAATTGAAACTCCGCAAGACTGGCCACATAATGTGAGAAATTTATCGATCTAAACTATGAGAGACAGAGAGCATGCACGTGTGATGATATGAGTAAAGCAGATTTGGGGAGGGGCCTATTCACTGGACCTTTTCAGGGGCCCAGCTATTTCTGTGGGCAGGCCTGTTCGCAAATACAATTTTCAGCTGTCTGAGACAAGGTGACAAAGAGGAGACAGAATGAACTGAATTTAGTGATGCACACAACTTTCTAGCCTCCTGCTCCCACATATGCATCCATTCACATGCCAGTGCACACTCACACATGCAGCATTTTGTCCTTACATTGTCTGCTGTTGTTGGCGCACTGGTAGTAGTCGTTGTAGGAGCTGGTGTGGTAGTAGTCGTTTTCATGGTGGTTGGGATTACTGATATCATGTGAGGAAAAGAGAAAATATTAAAAAGATTGCAAATTCACAATGAAAAGTGCACACCTGTAAACATGCAGGCACGAGAAAATGTAATAATAATGAATCTGTTTACCTGTGGTTGTCATGACCATCATGGATGCAAAAGTGCTATTGAGGCAGCCAGTAGAATTGCAGCAGTTCACTGAGCAGTTGGTCTGAGAGGTGTTGACGCAACTATCAGCACAGGAGGCGCTGCAGCTAACAGTGTAGCACATGTCCGTCTGTCTAATCAGCTGATACATTGCAGAATGACATATTAGAAGACATGTTTTAAATTGCCTTTTTTTCTCAGACCATGTAGAAAAATATAACACTATACTGAATTACATGGATCATGTGGAGAGTATAACTGCAAAGTTTATACAAAAGAATAATAAGGTCTTACTTTTAGCAGTTACTTAAAGATACAACTCCATCTTCCAAATGTTAAGTTGCTGCTATGGATTACTAATGCAATTAATTTGCTGTATATTTAGCTGCATATACATACAAAGCTTGTGATGCATTTTAGGATATTTGATCATAATTTGTTGTGGGCAATACATGAAAAAGATTTGTTAGATGGTTCACGAGGTTTTGCCATTTGCCTCCCTACCTCACAATAGACACCAGCAGCACATAAAGTGGCATTCTGACTGTCGTACATTGTATAGCAGTCCGTGTAGTTACACATGAATGAGGGGCAGTATATCTGTGTTTGAGAGAGATAAAAAGGTTCATGATGAAGATGACAGGCTAAAGGGAAACAAGCAAATACAACATTAAAATTCTCTCCAATAAGTTGGACTTGCCATGCTCATTGAAGTAGGGTTTACCATAGTGGTTCCATTCATACTAGGCGTGCCACCTGCGGAAAAAACGTGGATGTCAGGAAAAGAAACAAACAAAAAAAGCTTATGTTTATTTTTTACAAAGGAAAATGAAGCCTTGGAAGTTAAAATCGTATTATTTGGTAAAACAAAACATACCAGTTATGGTGGGCATGGGACCAGAATTGGTAGTCATGGAGGTGGATGGACTGGTCCAGCCTGTGGCCGTCATGGCGGGGCTGGACTTGGGCATGGTGGGGCTGGACTTGGGCATGGTGGGGCTGGACTTGGGCATGGTGGGGCTGGACTTGGGCACGGTGGTCCCAGGCTGGTTCATCGTTGTTGAACCAACTTTAGGGGAGGCAGAAGTGGTCCCTGAATAACGATAATCAGTGGTTACATCATGAGTGGTCATAGAAGTTGAAGATGCAGAATTGGCAGTGGTTGTTGTGCTGGTGCCGGATTGTGTGGTGACTGCTGACCCCCCGGAGGTGGTCGTGGTTGTAGGAGAATAGTTGGTGGTGATTGCTGTGCCTCCAGAGGTGGTAGTGGTGGAGGGTGACTGGGTGACAGTGGTGGTTGCTATGCCTCCAGAGGTTGTTATGGTTGTGGGAGACTGGATGGTGGTGGTGGTGATTGCTGTGCCTCCAGAGTTGCTCGGGGCTGAGGATGACTGGGTAATAGTGGTGGTTGCTGTGCCTCCAGAGGTGGTAATGGTGGAAGGTGACTGACTTATTGTAGTGGTTGCTGTGCTGTGGGTTGATGTAATTGTGTGAGACTGTATGGTGGTGGTTGCTGTGCCATCGGAGGTGGTAGTGATGGAGGGTGACTGGGTCATAGTGGTGGTTGCTATGCCTCCAGAGGTTGCTGTGGTTGTGGGAGACTGTATGGTGGTGGTTGCTGTGCCGTCAGAGGTGCTTGGGGCTGAGGATGACTGGGTCATAGTGGTGGTTACTGTGCCTCTGGAGGTGCTAGGGGCTGAGGGTGACTGGGGCATAGTGGTGGTTGCTGTGCCTCCAGAGGTGCTAGGGTCTGAGGGTGACTGGGGCATAGTGGTGGTTGCTGGGCCTCTGGAGGTGCTAGGGGCTGAGGGTGACAGGGCCATAGTGGTGGTTGCTGGGCCTCTGGAGGTGCTAGGGTCTGAGGGTGACTGGGGCATAGTGGTGGTTGCTGTGCCTCCAGAGGTGCTAGGGTCTGAGGGTGACTGGGTGATAGAGGTGGTTGCTGGGCCTCCGGAGGTGCTAGGATCTGAGGGTGACTGGGGCATAGTGGTGGTTGCTGTGCCTCCAGAGGTGCTTGGGTCTGAGGGTGACTGGGTGATAGAGGTGGTTTCTGTGCCTCCGGAGGTTGCTGAGGTTGTGAGAGACTGGGTGGTGGGGGTAATTGCTGTACCTCCAATGTTGCTGGAGGTGGCGGGCTGGATGGTGGGGTTTGCTGGGCTGCTGGTGGGTGTTGCAGTGGACTGGCTGATGGTTGAAGTTATGGTGGGTCCAGAGGTGGTAGAGGCGGAAGCCTGGATGGTGGTGCTGGTTCCTGTGCCTCCGGAAGTGGTGGCTGTGGGGGACTGGGGGGTATTGGTGGCAGATGCAGTGGAGGGCATCGAAGACGGGCCGGGAGTTTGGCCCGACACTGATACTGATGGCAGAAGAAGTCCGAACAGGAGGAGGTGCAGGATGCCTGTGCAGCCTGGTATTATGGGACACATAACAGGAAAATTATTTGCAGTTATTTAACTAAGCTTGGCACTTTTTTAAAAACAACTTTGGTGATCCATAACTTTTCCGCTAGTGCCATTGTCAGCTCAACTTTTCAATTTGTCCAAGACTTTGGTTGTACTTTGACCTGAGTGCAAATTAGCAAATGTTGCACACTAAAAAAAGATGGTGAACATGGTTAAAGGTGCAGCATGTAATTCTGGAGAAAGACATTGATGTGTGCCTCTGCAAACCAGTGTAGTCGTACTTACAGCTTACAACCATGTCTTGAAAACATGGATGCTTCGCACACATCTTTCCCCTGGTAGCACAGAAGATCTATATAATCAACTAAGTTTCAAGGTGGACACCCAAGTTTAATGTCACCAGTTCAGTATCTCACCAAATATCTCTCCTTTTGTTCGTTAGCTATGACGTTGAGTAATGGCCAGAAAAGTGTTTTTGCAGAACATTATGATGTCACAGTGAACTTGACCTTTGACATTTTGGATATAAAATGTCATCACTTCTTCATTTTATCCTATTAGACGTGTGTGAAGTTTTGTCATCATTTGCAATTGAATTCTTGAGTTATGGCCAAAAACATGTTTTGTGAGGTCACAGCAACCTTGACCTTTGACCACCAAATTCTAATCAGTTCATTCTCCACTCCACGTGGACATCTGTGCCGAATTTGAGGAAATTCCTTTCAGACTTTATTGAGATATTGCATTCACAAGAATGAGACAGGCACAAGGTCACAGTGACCTTTGACCACCCAATTCTAATTAGTTTATTGTTGAGTATAAGAGGCTGTTTGTGCCAAAGTTGAAAAAAATTCCCTCAAGGTGTTCTTGAAATATCGTGTAGCCATGAATGAGACAGATGAGGGCACAGTGACCTTGATCTGTGACCACCAATATCTAATCAGTTCAACATTGAGGCCAAGTGGACGTTCGCGCCAAATTTTCAAATTTGAAAAAAATTCCCTCAAGGCATTCTTGAGTATCTTGTATCATGATCACAAGAATGGGACTGACATACAGATGCACTATATATTCTCACTCCGACCATGTCACATTTCGACGTTTGGTCATGGACTTTCCACGTCCAGATACGATGTGCAACACCATGTCAAGTTCTGCCTGTTACATGCATTGCAAAATACACTTCTGTTTTCACAGGAAATTTACCATTTACATACAGTCTCTTTCCTTAATCAACTAACGCACATGGTTGGGTTTAGGTAACAAAAGCACTCAGGTTTAGGAAAAAAGAACAGGGTTTGGCTTTAGGGGATGCGAACACCGGTCTCCTGGGTGAAAGTGTTTGTTGGACCCATCCACCACCACACCAGCTCTTTTAGTCAGTGTCTGATGCCGGATTGAGACCGGGTTGGATGCCCATATGGAAAGACGGACGTACATGAACATAATGCCTGTAAACATATTCCCCGCAAACATAATGTCTTCGGCCATGGCTGTTGCTGGTGTGGAGGCATAGAACAACACATTTTTTATTTTTGCTAAAACTGTCACTATATTCACACAGCAATACATGAGACAGATAACCTGTGAAAAAAAAAAGTTCTTTGCCTACTCTATTGCCTTATAATGCTTCTAGTAGCCTTGCAGCATGTGAATGAAAACAACCAATCAGAGCCCAAGAGTCTTTAACACAGCTTTCAATCATGTCGATCGCTGAACTACGATCAAACTGTTAAACTAGGCAGCGCTGATAAATCTAAATCATGGTTCTGGTACTGCATTGCCTATTTCTTGCCTCAAATGTTTTTAGAAACATATTTTAGTGTACTGTTTTGCTGTAAAATGAGAAAGCTGGTCCAGTTGGTGGGCCGGGTCACAAACTTTTTTTTTTCACAGATTAACTATCTCATGTCATGAGGACAAATTCAACAACTATGACGCAAAGTTATTTTCATAAACATTACCAACTCTAGCCTTAAACCCAAAGCACAGTGTGCCACTGGAAGAAAATAACATAAAATAAATAAATCCATGCATAAGAGGTCATGGCATCCACTCAAAGGTGAGAATGTAAGATAGAGAATGTGTCCACTAGAGATGCCTAAACATGAATGTAAATAAAGAATTCCGCAAAGAAATAGATCAAGCAGACAGAAAGTACACCTACATTAGCACGCATGTGAGTGTGGCCACACGTGTCTCGCTGGTGTAACTATGCCTACATGCATGTGTCATCATTTCATGAGAGAGCAACAGTATGACATCTTTGCTTTTGGGACAGTGGCAGTGGAGTCCCAGAGTTTCAACGGTTCTAGCCAATACATAACGCAGCCTGCATGGCACACAATATACACTTAACAGTACAAATGAATATGCTTTGGATAGAAAACAATGACCAACAGGACAGGTGTTCATCCACTTGCAAAACAAATGATGAAAGATGAACGTGTGATATCGTCAGAAAAATATGTGCAAATTCAACACTATGTCACAGTTTTTCCTCATTCAGTCAGTCTACTACTCACTTTCATTACATGTGTATTTTTCATTATTTTCCTCTAAATGAAAGCTATTGAAGAATCAAGTTAAGTCATCTCCTTCCTTAGAAACCATTTGCAATCTTAAGTTTTGTCAGTGCCTTAGCAGCAGGGTTCCACTAATATTATTTTAAGATAGAAGTCTGGTACAGATTCTTCTGTGCTGAAGCTGCTTGCTGACAATATTCTGCACAATGTTCAATATCTTTAAATATGACCACAGTAAGTGTTCATTGTTATTTCAGAGAGCTGTATTCTGATCAGGGTGGAAAAGCCTCAGAGGCAGTATTTTACATGAAGTACCGGCTCACTGTTTAAATTGCTCCTGAAACCTCTCAGCCCTCACAAATGCATCAATATTAGGTGTGCAAACTGTTCTAGTGGGCCGGATTGGACCCTTTGGCGGGCTGTATGTTTGACATACCTTATGTAGATAAAATTAACTGAATTGACTTTACAGACAAGTTTGGCGTGAAGAACAGATTCTGCTAGTACCCCTGAGTGTGAGCATGTACATAACTGCTAGCAGTGTTTTTAAATAAGCCAACACACACTCATACCTGTATCTTTCATAAAAGTAGCGGAGGCCATTGTCACACTGGCAGAAAGGGAGAGCGCTCTTTGTCCAGCTTGTAATGAAGTGATATCTGTCAAAGTCCTGGTGGGGAAAAGAGTAAAACACACATTAACATGAAGGAAACATCTGATGGATGTTGTGCTATTTAAATACACAAAGCAATAACAAACTTAATTTGGGTAGAAAACATTTTTATGATGGATGATAATGGTGAAACAACTTGAAGTGTTTATCCGTGCTAATAGGCTTCTGAATTACAGCCGTGCTCATTCATTGTGACCCACCTGGGAAGTTCTTTTGATCTGTGAGGGCTTAGTTCTCCTCTGTTTACAATCCTCTAATTGTTCCAGTGAAACTAATCTCATAATTGTTTGGTTGAGTCACAATAGTGAGAAATTGATAAATGTGAGATTTAAAGCTGCCCTTTAACTTCTTTTATATTGTTACACACAGTTTCTTACATCATCGGTACAAAAGCTTCAATCAGAACATTTTAAGTTTGAGCATTAATAAGGAACTTTCCTGGCTGGTCACCTGCGCATAAGGTCAGATTTGCTAAGATTAGTTTTGTGCGATGACACACACTTATATCCTGCACGTCTCTGTTTGCAGAGGTTTATTGGTGAACACAATTAAATTGTGTTTGTTCCTCGATCGGTCCCTCTGGGAGAACTGCTAAGCGGCACGGCTTGTTTTTTCCCCTCTCCCCTGGAACCCAGCATGACCTCCTCAGGGCTCTACACCCTGGAAACTGAGTGACAACAGTGGCCATTTTGGCTTCTAGTTGAAAATACAAAGTTTAATTGTGTAAAAAAAAAAAAAAAAAGAAGTGGAGATCAGATTTCTTAGAGGATATTTAGTTTGCTGTACAGGAGGTGTGTTCAGGTACTAAATTCTGATGCTGTAAATGACACTTTTTTCATCAGGTTGTATTAGTGAATTAAGTGTTAGATTTAATTACAGGACTAATTAAATTAAAGCAGGCACATTCAACAGTATCACCTATTGTGAATATTTCCATCTATTTTATCAATGTTAGCAATGGTGTCTGTGTGTTTCTAGAAAGGAGGAGGAAACCCTGACAGTGTTTTGTGATACTGTAATCAGCCAAAATAGGATAATAATTTGAAGGATATGACTGTTGTTTAGACAGAAATACAACACATCAAGGAGTCATCTGCATAGAAAAAAAACAGAAATGATATTTGAAAAAAGAGAGTAAATTCTTGGACTCTCTCTCAAACTGACTGATCTGCATTTTAAATCAAATTCACTCATATTTATCCAAATAATTGTTGGTGACTTACTTATTCATAATACATCTTAATAAAGCATACGTAAAATAACATTTGCAACAGAAACGTCCAAACACAACACCACAACATTCCCCCCACTGTATCACTGGCTACAATAGCACCACTGTTGTTGACCTGCATCACCCCTGTGATTCTCTGTGCACAAACTTAAAAGCTCCATTTCGCTGGATTTAAATCACGCTCTCACAATTCATCATTTAAAATCAGTAATGTTTCTATTAAAGTCCACTCACCTGCAGTGCACTTTGGAGGGCTTGTTTTTGTCAGCTGTGGTTGAAGTGAATGAGCTCTCTCTCTCTTTGGCGTTCCCTTTCTCTGTTGCTCTCTGTCGCCTCCCCCCCTTTTGCTTCCTGTCGACAGCACTGAAGTGGCAACGTAATAAGTGGAAACTCTCACCTGCACGGCTATACCGCTGTGAGAGGAGGAGACTAAAAGGCCTGCGGTTGCTGGGTGGGTCTAAAGATGCCCTGAGAACTGATGTAATGATTCCTAGATAAGGCTCATATGGATATTTTCATAGTGAGCATTTTGAATGAGAGCATTGTTCGTTAGAACTAAAAGTCATTATTTCATTGTTCCATTGTGACTGGTTATGAGTTCTGATGTTGACCTGGAATCTTGTCAACAAAAGAGACATCAAACTAAATGCTTAATTTTAACTAATTCAGTGAAATTGTAATCAAGTATTTTTTTAAAAATCTAACATATAATAGAACTGTGCTACATTGTATGCAGATAGGTAAAAAAAAAAAACTTTAAATACTGTTTCCACTTTTGGCTATCAAAATATCTTTAAACACCACTTTACAATGTGTCAATTCAACATAAAGGAAGATATTACATTACAATACATCACATTGTATATTGATGAATGTTAAACTACACACCTAGCATTTAACAATTTACTCAAATAACTCAGTGGATTAAACCTCTGCGAGTCTATAAGAGTACAGGTGAGATTTCAGTGCCCTGTGGGGTGATTGTATAGGGAACCTCCTGGTTTCTGTTCAACACAATGTGAAATCAGACCCCCTCTCTCTCTGCCAGCCATAAAGCCCCCACAGACTACAATTACCTCTTTGTGGCCCTAAAGAACGTAGAATTCTTGGGCACGACACAAAAGGCACTTGCACAATTCAGGTGACAGAAGTCCTTCCTTTTTTTTCATCGCAGTTTCAAGGAACACATGAAATGTTGTCTGCTGTCTTTGGCCTGTTTAAAGTGTTGTTACTGAAGATACACTAGAGTTTTAGGGAAAAGTGAAGAGGTTCCTTCATGATGTCCTTTGGGAACAGAATCCAAAGTCTGAGATACAGTGTTTTATTGTCCTCAGGAATTTAATAACCCGGAATGCAAATTGGTTAAAGATATATTTTCTTTTCGCATCACCAGAAAATGTAGGAATGTTTAGCATGTGTTTTCCCGTACAATCTTCAACACTGTTCTTGGGTATGAAGTTTTTCATTTGACCAATAACTCTTTCAATGTGCGTATATACAGGTCACTATTGTTTTAAAGGGACAGTACACACCAAAATAAAAAATACGTATTTTTTCTCTCTTACCTGTAGTGCTATTCATTAATCTAGATTGTTTTGGTCAGAGTTGTCCAGTGTTGGAGATATCGGCCGTAGAGATGTCTGCCATCTCTCAAATATAATGGAACTAAATGGCACCCGGCTTGTTGTGCTCAAAACACCAAAAAAAAACAGGGCCACATTTAAACAAACTAAACAACAATGTCTTGTTCCAGAAATCATGACCCGGTTACTTGAAATAATCCACAGACCTTGGGCCCTATTTAGATGGTCCAAATTGCGAAGCGCCAGGCGTGTGGCGCATGGGCGTATCCCAGTCACTTGCTAGTTAGACAGCGCGTTTTTAGACTGTGCGCCATGGTGGAGAGTCTAAAAGGGTTGGACTTACTCTGTGAATTAGTCATGGGTGTGTTTTGGGCGTATCATTCAATAAGCCAATCAAAGTGTCACCTCTCATTACCTTTAAAAGAGGCGTGATTGGAGCACATGGCGGAGAGCTAGTTAGATGGCGGACATACCAACTGGAAAGAGTGAGCGTTTTACAGCTGAGGAGACGGATCTCCTCGTGCAGGAGGTGAAGGCCCGTCAGAACCAGATCTACGGGGACAGCAGACAGGCACCCAAGCTCCCCGAGGTAAAACAGGCGTGGGATCACTAATACAAGAAAGATCTTACTAAATATCTGTGGAATATTATTCAAACCTGTTTTCATCATATAACAGAGCACAGCTGTCAGGACTGCCGCAGAGCTCCCCAAGGTGCTGATCCTGCAGCTAGGACCTGTTCAGCATTTTCTCCCCCACCCACGTTTGTTAATTGTTTTCACATGTTTCCTAGAGCTGTGTTCTGCCTCTTATTTGCATGTGCGTCCTCTCTACACTCAGATAACAATATAATAATATAATATAATATAATATAATATAATGTAGCCTAGTATTTAATGTAGCCTAGTATAACATGTTAAAATAAATGCAATGTGTGGGCTTTGGTTTTCAATCAAAAAAATGATTGATTGGTTTGATAATTTCACAATTTCATTTGTCATTATTACAAATTATGATGATCATTATTACTGCGATTAGATCATTCTTTTTAATGACTGACCATTAAGACGTGTTTCTGATAAATATTTTAATGTGCGCAATAATAACCTTTCACATTGTAATCATATTTTTATTTGTTATCTTTTGCATATGTGTGGTTGCTCTGTGTGTGTCTGAGCAGAGTGCATGCGCGTTGTGCACCCGCCTAGAGACGCATATTACTAACTTGTTTAACAGCAAAATACTGCGCCGTTGACTTTAGACCAGGTTTTTGTTGGTCACTGGCGCATTTGCTTTTTACGTCATCTAACTAGCAATGCGCCATGACTGCGCCTGACCACTCCTCATTTTTAGACCAACACACCCAGAGAAGCGCAACTTCATTTGCTAGTTAGACGAAGAGGGCGCAGGGCGTGAAAATGACAACTGCATCTGCATCTAAATAGCAATGACACTTGCGACATGGATTATGCGCCCTCCGCTTTAGACCATCTAAATAGGGCCCCTTGTTGTGAGCAGTTTCATGTAGGAACTGTTTTATTTCTATTGAATTAAACATGCCAACCATATCACAGCACAGAAGGAAGTGTGCATCTGCTGCTAGCTCACCTATAGTGTGTCTCAAATCACATACTTCCGTTAGTACACTTCCATGTAGTAGGCTATACTATGTGCACTATGTACTCATTGGCGTGCGTAGTGCGCGAATTTCGACAGGGTAGTGTTGTCTTAAACCAAACACGGCCGTTATGCACTTAACGGACATGACGACCGCAAATTAGCTAGTTAGCAAACTAGCATTAGCATTTGCAGTATAGTGGTGCTTAGTGCAAAAAACACATGTATAACTTTTGTTAACATTTGTAAAATGCAGCGACGTTGACGGTTCCACAGTCCTCGGCCGCCATTTCCAGTGTGAAAAGTGGTCCCTCCCCTTCTGCTACGTTGCCAAGATGATGACCATTGAGGGCGAGAGGTGTCCATAGTTCCACACTCCACGTTTTGAGTGCAACATCCGGGTACTCATAGTGCACAGCATTTTTTCCATACTTCTCAGTGTGAACACACTTATGCACTCAAAATATTAAGTGTAAGTACAGAAGTACACGATTTGAGACAGAACTGGTGTCTCTGAGCTAGCTAACGTTACAGCTCAGCTAAGGAGGATGCCATTAATGTTGACAACTTGCTATTAACTAGATATTAATGGCGTCCTCCTTGGCTGAGCTGTAACGTTAGCTAGCTCAGTGGTGCTAGATGAGCTAGCAGTAGATCCATACTTCATCTTAAGCAGTGACACAGTTAGCAGGTGTATTTCAAGGTACAAAGAAAATAGTTCCTACATGAAACTGCTCACAACAAGGTCTGTGGATTATCTTGATTAACCGGGTCATGAATTCTGGAGAGATTATTGTTGAGTTTTTCCAAATGGGTTTTTGTTGGCACTTTGAGCACCACAAGCCGAGTGCCATGTAGTTCCATTATATTTGAGTGAAGGCAGACATCTCTATAGCAGATATCACCAACACTCTGCAAGTCACATACAACACAATCTAGACTGATAAATAGCACTACAGGTATGATGAAAATGTGTTGTTTTTTTAAATTATTATTTTGGTGTGAACTCTCCCTTTAAGAAAGACTTATTTTATTTACAGCTGCTATGGTAGAAAGTACAAACCAGCAAAATTGGGTCCTCATGTCATGGATGTTAGAACTACTGTACCACACTCTGGTAGGGAGTGCCCAGTGTCTTTGTTTATGCCAAACAAGGTACACATGACTTGTCGTAGTAGTTGCATGTAAATATCTTCATCATTTTCATAACTAAGACAATGTCCTTAACAAAGACATTGTCTCATAGCTGGCATGACGCTAAGTAGTCAAATGAGGGAGTGTTAGCAGATAATGGAGATATCACATAGTCTGATGCTGGGAATGTAGTACTACTAATTAGTTGTTATCCTGTTTGGGGTTTTGTGGGGGCCTGGAGCCTATCCCAGCTGACATTGGGCGAGAGGCAGGCTACACCCTGGACAGGTTGCCAGACTATCGCAGGGCTGACACACATTCACACCTACAGCATTTTAGAGTCACCAATTAACCTGCATGTCTTTGGACTGTGGGAGGAAGCTGGAGTACACGGAGAAAACCCACACTGACATGGGAAGAGAATGCAGACTCTGCACAGAAGGGCTCCCCCACCCCGGGGGAACAGAAACGCTCTTGCTGTGGGGCGACATTGCTAACCATGGCACCACCGTGTCGTCCTGGATAGGTTACATTTGTACGTTATTAAGTAGTGGATGCATTGAAACTTTACATTTCAGCAACACTGTGGTAAAGAGGTGGTTAGGTTCAATCGAAAACATCTGATTACGGTTCAGAAAAAAATCACGTTTTGGCCTAAAATACCCGGTTTATAGGGTGCACAATCCCAGGTGGAAACGCAGCCGTGTCACAGTAAAAAAACGACCACTTTTTGTGGCATCCATGACAGTTTGCTGAAAAACACCCATGTTTAGTGGCTATAAAGCTGCTGGAAATAGCAACGACTCACTAAATCACAACCGATTTTGTTGTTTGTTGGTCTCGAACAGTGGTCTGCAGCTTGGCAGGCGTCTTGCCTCTGTTACACGCCATCCATCATCTCCTCCACCTCCCAATGACAAAGCCAGCTCATGAACCACTCCACTACTCCAGTGTTAATATGAGACATATGAAACATGCAAATGTAACCTGTCTGTTGGTTTGCAGAAATGTACAATTCCAACATTTTCTTTTAGTGGCTGGGCTGGTATGACATGACCTGAGATGAGATTTTCTGACCATCTGAATGCAGACAACAGATATATGTATTACACTTGAACAGAAGCACTGAATTTATGTGCCTACTGACACATAGAAATAAACCGTATAGATAGCTATAGGCTCAGATTTCACTTGAACGCTCAGCTTTTCTTTGAAACCAAAAACTCTTGTACTATATAATCAATAGGCTAAGACACTGGGAAGAAATGCTGCCCCATTTCACACTGGATTTGCTAACAGGGAGACATATGATGCGGCGGTTTAGGCACAACAAACATCTCTTAAATAATCCTGTTTCCAGCACCTACCAGAGAAAAAGGCATACACACTCTGCTACTTAACACATGCAAATATACTATGGTTCCTAAATTTAAATGTGTTTCTGTTTTGTGTATTGAACGTCTGGGTTACAGTCTCACTGTTGCAGTATGTAGTTTCCATGTAATATACAAAGTGTCTGGCAAAAACATCTTTGACTGAGTGACATTGTTTCAGTTCCTCAGAGCTCTCCAGCTTTTTTTTTTTCAGGACATGAACAACATCCAAAACCACAACTTGAGAATAGAGTATTCAAAATAAGATTTGCATTGCCTGGAAACTTTGCCTCTGAAATATAAGTTAGGCAACAGCCACCTGTTGATGTACATATGCTGCAGACCGTACGTAGTAGGACAGTGACCTGTTTTTTTGGGTTCAGTGGCAAAGACATGAGACAGTACAAGGTTAAACGTACAACTTTCAATCCAAATTTTAATGTTAACACCCATATCATTTTACATGCAGCAGCAAAATTAGGAAATCCAAGAGAATTAGATTTAAGTTTTTGATTTGATTTACACTTTTTTAAGATCAGAATATTAAATCTAAGTTTGTCTTGCATCCTAAGATGTACACTGTTTCATATAAATAGCCTACACATAAATACAAGACACAACATTCAACCAAACAACAAAACCCTATTACAAGTAAATGCAGTGCAGACAATTGAATCGCTCCTTATTAGACCCAGATAGTTTGACAGACTGAAGAACAAAATAGTTCATTAACCTGTTCAATCAATCGAGCATATCATAATGCTATCTTAATATCTGGACATCAGACACACATCAGCAGACACTTCTTAACTAGTGATGCTCTGCCAGGCATCAGCCAAAAGCTAATGGAGGTACAGATACAAATGTCAGGCTAAATTTTAGGCACATTTATATAAAATGATATAAGACATCTAGACTATTTTTAGTCCAGTGCGTAGGATTTTATTGGCATCTAGTGGTGAGGTTGCAGAAATAAATCTGCTTCCCTGTGGCAAGCATGGACAAGAACTGTATGCATCTATCTAGAGCCAGTGTTTGATATGTCTGGTCTGGGCGACTGTAGAAACAACTGGCGGATGAAAGAGGACATATTTAAACGCAACACAAAACACAATAATTCTTGTTTTCAGGTGATTATACACTACAGAAAACATAAATATTATATACAATTTCTGTGAATAGATGCCCCTAAATCCTACACACTAGAGCTTTAATATTAGATTGTCCTAGCTTTTACAACAAGAAAAAACATTAGGTAATGTAATGCAAATACACTATTAAGGAAATCAAGGGAACAGACTTGGTGTTATACTGGGATGATTAAGTGTTCCCTTATTTTTTTGTAGTTAATTACAATAAACAAAACAGTAACAGCTTTAAGTAAATGTTGAATATTTACCATTTTGCTCAATTGTATATTTGTTTAACTATTATTAGTTGTCTTATTTCTATTGTATTTTATTTACCCATCATTGGACAGCAAGTGTCGCTGTCCGCTTACTTTATATCTGTTATCTTTTGTTCTTCATGTATGACTATGTCCACACACCTCCAGGAGGGGTCATTGTGGAAAAAAAAGTCTAAAGTCTAAAGTTCCTTTGGTTTTAATATTTTACTAAGTGTGAAAAAACATTCATGAAGCGGGAACAAGCAAATACAAATTGTGTGTAAAGTATGTTGTAAATTTTATGGGACCTCGTAAAAAAAAAAAGTTTTGGGCCTTACATTTGTTTGTTACCTTTTCAGCTCTTACAGGTGAATCAAAAGACAGACAGAACAGATGGATGCTGACACTGAATCCTCCGTCCACAAACAGGAGGAACAGTTGCACTGCATGTGGAGGCTTATTCACATTGTTTATAGATAAGGCTCAGCAGCCCAAATTAAGCAGCCCGGATGCAACTGGACTGTGTAACTGCATGACTAAGAGGATTAGACAAGATTTACCTACCCAGCAGTCGTCAGCAGCACTGTTCACACAGACTCGGTGCATAGCAACAGGTCAGTGAGCCCTGTGCGCCACATTAGCATTCACCGGCATGGACTAGGACAGAGACCCATTGAGCAGAAATGGGAGCTACCGTTTTCTTATGACCCCACATGGGATTGTTTCCTCCCATCCTACAGTTGAGCTTCTGGCAAAGGTCAGTGTCTGGCTCTGTGTGTACATTTTCCCTAAGTGTGTTTCCATCCATGTTTTTTCATTTGTTTGTTTATAGGACATAGCATGGCAGCATCCAACTAAAGATAGCCTACTTTTTTTTAGCAGCCTACACCTGATCCTTTGGATTCATTACACCACAGTTCAGTAAAACTGTATCATCAATATACAGAGATCCAACATAATTTCAGCCAAATTACTTCATCCCTTTATGCAATTAATAAGTCATTCTTTCCTGTGGGCTGGTAAAAACACATATGTAAATCGGACAAAACTTTATGCCGCCATACCAAATGGAGGCCTCTGGTATCATTATGCTTCCTGTCTCAAACTATTGTCTGAATTATATACGTCAGCTGAGCAAACTCCTGTCTGCGTGTCTGTAGAGAAAGACCTCACATACTCTCATCCTGTCCAGGCCTTTATTGCTAAAACTGGTGGCGAAATCCGTCACAATAATCCAGTCCTCACCTTCTCACAGGAGACGTGAAGAACCTCACACAAGATCATGGGCTCAAATCCCAATTGTACACATAAAACATCACTGTGGCATAGTACAACCCTTAAAATATGCACACACACACGGAAAAAAAATTTAACTGGTCTGGATGGGTGAAATTGGGAATCGTGTATATTGGGGACTTACTTAATGGAGACCAAATTTTGTCTTTTGAACAATTAACGGAAAAGTACAAACTCCCAAGTTAGGATTTTTGGAAGTACTTTCAGCTACAGAGTTGTATTTTGGCATGCTTTAGACAACTGCCACTAATACCAGGAACCGAAATACAGGGTAGATTGTAACAGGACTGGCACTTAAAATGAAAAGCATCATGTTTTTATAACCTCTTGAGGGGCTCTCAGCCACCCAGTTTTGAAGGTCTAAAGAGATGCTGGGAGAGGGATATTGGGGAAGAGATAACAAGTGGAATATGGGGGGAAATTATTGGATCGTGGCTTAAAATATCAAGAGAAATGTAGAATCAACAGGATTTATTGGACCCCAAGTAAAATGACACGGTTAGGACTTAGAAACTCTGACTTGTGCTGGAGATGTGACACCACTTGTGGCACCCTCTTACATATGCTGTACTCATGCCCCATGATAGATCTTCTGTGGTCTAAGATTATTGCCTTCATCAATACAGTGATGTCCCCTGCACTCGTACAGACACCAATGGTTTGTCTATCAGATGTGTTGCCGAAAGGAAGTGGGCTTAACACTCAACAAATCTCATGGTGCAGGATGGCACTTATTACCAGATGCAGAATAGTGCTGCGACATTGGAAAACTAAAGGAGATATATCAGTGGAGGAGTGGTTTGACAAATACGCAAGACATCTACATGAAAATATGGGGCCCTTATACCGCTGTAACCTGATGTACTGATGAGTTGCACCCTTTGTTACAATCTTAGGTGTCAGCTATAATATAAAATAAAATTTGATATTGTACTATGTAAAATATGTATCATGCACGTATATATTTTTGTGTGTATCACGCATCCAAATATTTATGTACACAATGCTATGTCTCAGTTGTTTTCCCTCTGTCCTTGTTTGGTTTGTCCTGTCTTGTTGTAGTTTGTTGTGATTTTTCGACATGTGGTGTATCTTCTTGGTTGAATTTTTTTATTATTATTATTATTATCTTTCCTCAGTCAGAATACCACAATGTGAGGTGAACATGCTTCAACATGACGTCATATATCCTGTGGACGGCATTTACATGGACATTCAAGGGGATACTGTGCACCTGCAGGTTCCTTTGGGTGAGCGTGTACTCTATGAAATGTGTCATTTGTATTGTCACACGGACACCTCGTCAGTAACACCTTTAGATTTTTATGGTGGCTGTAAACCGTGTTTATCTGGCTTTCAGATATGCCCATACAATGCAATCAAATTCTTGCCAAGGGAACGGCACGTAACGGAGGACACAAGCCGACAGCTGAAACAACTTGTGGGTGAGGATCTCATAAAATCACAGATAAAAACTGCCGGATAAAATCTTTACTTTTAATTGAAAATACTTTTTTTTAGCTGGGTTAAATCGATTCAGAGATGCTGGTGTGTTCAAGCTTCACAAGCCTTAAATATGCATTAGTGCTTTTTGTTTTATTTGGGGAGATTATAAAAGATGATATTCCCCTCAAAATGCCTTGTTATGATGGAATAAAGTCTATTTATCATATCGATCAGGGTTAATTGTAAACCAACAACAAGCTGTATTGCCTTATCTAGTTTATGAAGCCAAAGGTCTGTCTGCATCCTACTGTGAGTCTATTTTACACCTTCTAAGAATGTGTGTAAGGCGAGATATGATGTGATGACCGTATTTGACTTCATTTGTCAGGTTCTGAAAGTAAAGCGATACCAGCCATACCAGGAAGTCCCGACCGTACAACTGCCCTTCATAAAAGACTAACCAAAACTGAGAAAGAGATACTGTCACTGAAGACCAGGGTCGCCTGTGAGAGAGCATCATGGGAAAGGAGGTTTGGAGAGCTGCAAAGAAAACAGGAAGAGCTATGTAATCAGGTGTGTGTGTGTGTGTGTGTGTGTGTGTGTGTGTGTGTGTGTTTGAATGGACTTCAGCAGTAGTGGAAGTAGTATTCAAATCATTAACCGTAAAAGTAAAAGCAGTATTACCACAGCATAAAAACATATTCTATTAAAGGGAAAATACCTGTTGCCCAAATTTCACTTAAAGGGTAACTTCAGTATTTTCACATGTTTTGTGCCTAAGTGACTAATGGAGACAGCAGTTTTTGGAAATGGTCCAGTGTTGAGCGAGACTGCTGCACCTGGCAGGGGCCACACAGGCTGCAATGTAACCAACTGGGGCATTTGTGCACTGTCAACTTATGTCCATAAGAAGTGCTTGTTCTTGCCACTGACATGCTCAGATTATTATTCTAAGTATCTGACAATATTATGGAAATTATTTTGTTAACAAGAAACAGCCCCGAAATCGCTATCGCCAAAGCAACAGGTACAATTTTTAGGTACTTGCACAGAAACTGAGCATAGTGTTAGTTCAGGCAGGACACGATCTCATTAAGGGCACCCTATTTAAACTGCTCTGGCCTGCCTACTGTTGCTGCTTCCTCTGCAAGCTGCTTTGCAACCCACATCCACTCCAGCTCCTCCTTTTCATGTTGTGTCTGACTTATCAGTGTGATCTCTGTTTGTCATTAATGCTGGCTCTGTTCTGTTCCTGGGGGGTCTTTGCTTCTGCTCTCCCTGCCTTAGGCTTTCCATGTAGGCACATGAAAGGGCAGGGAGGTTTGCTCTCTCTGCCCAAGGCTTTCCTCATTTGCACATGGAAGGGCAGAGAGGTATGCTCTTGCTTCCTTAGGCTTTCCATGTAGGCGCATGGAACAGGCTTTCTGCGTAGGCCAGAGGAAAGGCAGAGAGGCCCCAGAACAGAGCCATACCGCCAAATATAATACTGCAAATGGAAATAAAGTTTTCGGTCATGATAATTTGTCTCTATCTACATAGTTGGCCTCTCAGGCTGGAGTGTTGGTGAACGTGGGCGGTTGTGATGAGCAGGGAGAGTCAGGTGTGGACAATGGAGAAGCATATGAGGAGTGTTCAGGTAAATGACAAAAACACACTGAGTCTATTCATAAGTTTTTATATGTGCTTTTGAATTCAGTAATGTCGACTGCTGCTCTCTAATGATCAGGTGGTCTCTCCAGAGTGATGTATCAACACAGAGAGTCTGAGGTGTCATCAAGAAGCGACACTTATGCAAGCAGTTTGAGCTCGAGACCCTCCTCCTCCTCATCTTCAGCCACCAGGTACTACCTTAAAAGTGGTAGCTGATAACTTTTATAACAATAACTTTGTCATATTTGCTGAAACTATCACTATGTCCAGACAGCAGTAAATAGGACAGATTATCTGTGAAAAAAAAATCCTATCCCTCCTCCGCTTCTTAGTTCTCTCTCTAATGGTATTTGCTAGAATCCATATCCCCTTAGATTGTGTTTTTACTCTTCAGTTTTTGTACAGACTAAACAAAGGAGATATCGTGCAAATTAGTGAGCTTTACAGCCACTGGTAGGTGGATTTGGCTACCTCTAGACAGAGGCTAGCTTTTACCTGGTCTTTGCTTTCAAGTCTTTATGCTAAGCTAAGCTAACTAACAGCTGGAAGTAGCTTCATATTTGCTGTACATAAGTGAAAGTGGTATCAATGTTTTAACGTAACTCTCTGCCAGAAAGTGAATAAGTGTATTTCTCAAAAGGTGAAACTAGGATTGCATGG
Organism: Epinephelus moara; assembly: GCF_006386435.1. Taxonomy (NCBI): domain Eukaryota; kingdom Metazoa; phylum Chordata; class Actinopteri; order Perciformes; family Serranidae; genus Epinephelus; species Epinephelus moara. Next base: position 27,120,986 of record NC_065511.1, on the reverse strand, counting down.
TCAACAGATTTAGTAAATAGCTGAGCTAGCAGCTAGCAGCTAACAGTGCTAACTACATAAACAGTGCTAAACAATGGCAACAGTGCAGACAGAGCTAATGGTGTTAACTTGGGGGAGCCATAGGGTGAGTGCTACACCACAATCACAATGCTGTCCCGATATCAGCAGTAACCACAACATGAGTGCAGTGCTAAGCGGAAGTGATGAGCTAGCCAGTGGGTGTAACGATCTAGTACAAAACACCTATGAACAGCTTATCAATGCAAATCTTTACTTAGGACGCCAGGGGGTCAAACACGTGAAGGCAGTCAGTGAAGGCAGAAAAGTGGGTTCAGGGAGCTCACACAAAAAGCAAAGTGCCAAGCACAGTGAAAAACCAAGGAATCAAACATGAGGAAAAGGCTGGAGCGCATAAACGCACAAGGGCGACAATGACAATCTGGCAACTGAACTGGGCTTTGAATACACAAGAGTTTATTTCTAACTACACGCAGGTGAACTGAACAAGACACAGGTGAAACACATGAGGTAATTAACAGAGGCGGGAAAACTCAGGAAGTAAAAGAAACACTAAACACAATGAGAACACATTTCAAAATGAAACAGGAAGTGAACACAAACACGAGCATAAACTTGACAGAATATCAGTGGGATACAAACATGCACTAACATGCACACACAGCTGTGCCAGCTTACCACAAGGCAACCACAGAGAAGCTTGATTTACAGCACACAGACACACACAGGGCAGTGTGACTTCATTCCCAGCTCAGGACGCCATTACTCCTCTTTATCTTTACACAGCAAATAATAGTTTGCTGCTTTATTAATGCTCTGAATGTTGCATACAGAACCTTTAATACAGAAAAAACCCTCCATATATGATATAATCTGAATTGATCATCTCTGTCTTTGTTGTATCACTGACTGAACCCTCACTTTCGCCAGTGTGAGATCATGGAGGATGTCCAAAGGGCCTCATCGGGTTTTTGTACCTCACTCCCCCATGGACCTGGAGCTGGGTCACCGGGTCAGGATTATGCTGCCGTCTGGACGGATCAGCACAGGAACGATTCGTTTCCTGGGCCACCTGCAGGGGGAGGCAGATCTCCACCTTGGGGTGGAGCTGCAGACACCTGACCACGGATTGCATGACGGCAGCCACAGGGGACACAGCTACTTTGAATGGTAACTGATCTCATTTTCTTACCATGTGAACACAAGCCAACATGCAGTGTCTAAATGTATAAAGGGTGTGTAACCTAACATTCAGGGCTGCGCTGGGATTTACTGTGTACTCAGATATCACACTGCAGATTTACACGGTACGTTTAAATGAACCTGTAATGTTCTGGCAGGATCATCTGTTATAAAACCTGGGTTACATAGTGTCACATTAAAGTGTCCCTGTGAATGAAGGCATCACACACTTGCTCCTTAGGTATTTAACAGCCTCCAGACACACTTGAGTAAATCCTGTGCACTTAGTGGCTGAGCTGAATATGCAAATCTCCTGCTGTGGTAAACGTGTCAGCCTCAAATTACAGCATTTAAGAGGTGAGACGTGAACTTAGAATGCAAGGTGTTAACTCGCTTGCCTGCAGCAATGACAAATTTGACTTAGCGGGACTTAACCTGGTGGTGAAGTACAACAAGCAAATGAACTACTCAAGGCTATCCTGCACATGGATAAAGTAAATAAACATCTTTAAAACCACTGCTATGTGCCTTCTCTTTCCTTTTGTTTCACACTTTTTAAATGAACTTCCAACATGGCCACCATTAATATTTTGTTATTTCTGTTTCTGTCCTTTGTAGCAAGCCTGGCTATGGTGCCTTTGTACCATTCCACAAACTACTCATGGCCTGGGAATGACAGGAAAACAGACTGCTGATCCCATCTGGATGATTGGAAAGAGGGGCAACAGAGTGCAGAACAGTAGTTACATCCATGGATTTGTATCAAAGTATATACATAAAAGGGGTGTATTGTTTTTGTCTGTTATTCACAATAAAAATACCTTTTAATCAAATAGTTCCCTTGTGTGAGCTTCAGCAGACAGTTGCAGAAAATAACTGCTGTTTTTTTGTTGAGTTAGTTGTTGGGCCATGCTGCTCACATAACAAGCAATACAGCATGTCAGTCTCACAAACACAGGGTAAGGTTTGGCTAAAAAGAAAAAAAAAAGACTTCAAGAATGACGGCCATAGGTCTCAAAAACCTGTTGAGCACTGTGATGGAAAAAAATGTTTTTCTTGCCCTGAGCGAAATGCTCAAACATGCTCACAATGATAATAGCATGTTATAGCATTGCTGTAGATTTTTTTAGGGGAAGGGTGAGGGGTGGGGGGTACATAGGAAACATCCTTAGTATTTAGAACATGTGCATTTGTCCCCTTCAATAAAAACATGAAAGTAGCAGCGGACTTTTATTTTGACAAAATTAAAGACGATTACATCATAAATTGATTCACCAGAATGCAGGAATTCAGTGTTTGACGCTCAGAAATTTATGACAGAGGACCTCTAAACTCCCCTTTTCATATGTGTCCCCCACATTCCATCGATCCATCCATTTTCAACCGCTTATCCGAAACCGGGTCATGGGGGCAGCAGGCCGAGCAAAGCATTCCAGACGTCCCTTTCTCCAACTTTACTTTCCAGCTCCTCCTGGGGGACTCCAAGGTGTTCCCAGGCCAGACAAGATATGTAATCCCTCCAGCGTGTCCTGAGTCTGCCCTGGGGCCTCCTACCAGTAGGACATGACCAGAACACCTCTAATTGGAGGCGCCCAGGAGGCGTCCTGATCAGATGCCCGAACCACCTCTACTGACCCCTTTCAGTGTGAAAGAGCAACAGCTCTACCCAGAGCTCATGACCATAGGTGAGGGTTGGGCGTAGATGGACCGGTAAATTGAAAGCTTTGCCTTCCAGCTCAGCTCCCTCTTCACCACGACTGTCCGGCACAGCTGTGCCAACCGCCGATCCATCTCACTCTTCATTCTACCCTTACTCATGAACAAGACCCTGAGATACTTGAACTCCCTCGCTTGGGGCAGTAACTCACTCCCAACGCACACAATGTTGAAATGAAGTTTATGCCCTTGTGTTATAGATATAATGTCTACCATATTCACCGTGGTAGTTTAGTGCACTGGTTCCCAACAGAGGGTTTGTAAGGCTCACTTGATTTTAAGGGGTGTAAGAGGCCTTTTTTGTATCCCTGCATTTTGATAGTTCTGTAAAGAAAACTAAATGCAACTGTTATTTTTTATTATTAAGATATAAACTTAGAAAAATCTCATAAGATAAAGGGCACAAAGAAGACCTGAACACAAGCTTTATTTACAGAGCGTTTGCTGAACAGCCTTGTCCTGCATTAGAGAAGTAGAACCATGGAAAAGCATCAGGGAGAATACAAAAAGGGAATTGTATACAAAGATCCTAAAAATATTCACTTGGAATTATCTTGTCAACATTTATCCAAAAGCTTGTTTTACTCAAACCTCTTGCAGTCATTGGGTTCACTATTTGGGTTAATTGTACAGTTTGTCATTTGTTCTGTACTGTTTTTGCTTTGCATTGAATATAAAATGAAATATCCATGAATAATGTCACTTAGTCAGGGGTCATCAGTTCACCCAATGGTAGAAAAGGGTTACCTAAAGAAAACAAGGGTGGGAACCACTGGTTTAGCGTGTTAGCATGCTAACATTTGTTCATTAGCACTAACACAAAGTACAGCAGATGGGAGTGTCATTACATTTGAAGGTATTTGGTCATCAACCAAAGTAGTCAGGGAATTGAGGTGATTGCCATTCTTCTACTTGGGACCATAAATGTGTTTACCAAAATTCACAGCAATCCATCCTGATGGTGGTGCTAAAGGAAAAGACAAAGGAACACCAAAGTCATGAGGAGTCATCCAATGGACACCGTGTACAGTATGTCTTCACAAAATTCCATGGCAATCCATCAAATAGTTGTCGCGCTAAACTGTGTCATTAAACAGAAACTCTGGAACAGCCATAAACTTTGTTCAATTGATGTCTGACACTTGAGCACACACACAAATGCACACACAGAGTGACCTTTCCCCTCAGACAGTGGAAACACAAAATGAGTTTCTGATTTGTTCAAGCTTGCGAAATGGGCTACAGAGTCATTTCTAAGTTTGTAAAACCCTTGGGCTGTCCCAGATTTTTCATAAACATGGTTGTCGAAGACACGTCTGTGCGTGGGAGTCATACTTGTGAAACTTAGTAAGGGAATTGAGGAATCTTAAGCAATATGGGATGATGTAAGCATGAGTAAGTGCCAATACTAAGTTCCTGATACATGCTGGAGTCATGAGCTCAAGAGAAACTGGTACTGCACTACAAGGAAGAAACACATCATAACTGACACGTGACATTTCATTTTTTTATTTTTAATGACATGTTTTTTTTTCAAGACATGTTATGAATTTATCTCATAATATATACAAATGGATTTTCTAAGAGAAGGTAAATCTGTATGTTCCTGAGAACTAAATACCAAAATTTTACAGTTTCATTTCGCAATCACACAAATACATGTGACGTATTACAGCAACACTTGTTCTGACAATGTTTCATCAAACTGATGCAGAGTTACAGGAAAGCGTGATGACACACCAGCAAATTCCTTTTGCTGGAGTCAAAGCCTTCTTCTCAGTTTGCTTGTTAGATCAGGACATTCTGTAAGTACAATTTGAGAGTCTGGATCTCCGGCTGGATTGACACCAACTAAATGCCCTGAGCTACTATACTTAATCATACTTTAGCAACACCTCACAGAGATAATATTGAACTACAACAAGCTCTTCTGGAGAACTACAGTGAAAGTAAAAGAAAAAAAATAATACTTTAGGGCCTGTGTCCTCATAGTGTTTTTTTCCTCAGTGACAACCTCTTTTTCCACTTATTCCCAATGAAAAGAGAGCGTATGGGAAAGTGAGTCTTTTTTTTAGAGCGCTCTGGCTTTTTTGTGCTCTGAGCGCCTCTAGTTGAAAATCTCTGAACTTTTCAGAAAGGTGCTAGTGCCGTCAATGCCGCTCCTTTAGCTGTCAAGGTATTGTCATAGAAACCAAACCCACATGCAAATGCGAATAATTTAAAAAGTGCTAGGATGAAAGGCTCTTCAGTGCACTTGCATAGCTTTTCCGCAAAAGAAGAATGCTATGTGGAAACATGCCCTTATACAGTGATTCCCTAAATGCTTGAGAACTTATTTTGGGACAAAGATTAAAATAAATCACATTTGACACAATATGCATCAACAGTCAAAACTCTAGAACTTTTCATCTAGAGGCACTTTTCATCCAAAACACTGGATGACAAGGTCACATTTGACTACATTGTCATATGAATGCATTTAAAAGATTGGCTCCACTGTTCATAAATAGGAAGGCAACGTGATAGCACGTTACACAGAGTCATCTCTTCAATGAGGTTTCAAATCACTCCTCTACAGACATTACAAAAGGTTCTCAAGAGACTGCCTGTTTGCCATGACAGTGAGTCAACACAAGTGTCATGTTAGTTCTGACTGAAGAGGATGCAAGGCAAGAAAGTAATCAGAGGGATTATCAGAATATCTCTCTCTGAGCCTTCAGGTTGAGGATCTCTGCAGCCAGTTTCTCTGCATTCATCACATGAGGAAACATTTCCATGACTGTATCCACCTGTTGCGGGTTGAAGATGGCTTGCAGATTCTTGCGGAGCTCCAACCTTTTTGAGTCAAACGCAGGAGAGCTGGACTGCTGCTGGCCCCAGGAGTTGTACTGGTGGCCTTTGTAAGAGCCGCAGGAGTTATGGGAGTGTGAGGAATGGGCCGAACAGGGGAGACTACCGGACCTGGCTTGGGGCAGCCCCTGAAAAGGATCTGACCAGTAACTTTGCTGATGATGTGGGGCTCCACTGTAATGGAGCTGGCTGGGGAGGCTGTTGGGGTGGGGCAAACCAGGCGGGAACATGTGAGGAGGGTAGGTGTCGTATTCGGGTTGACCCTTAGAGTTTTGGTGTCGGTGATGTCGCTGGTGCGCTGTTGAGGGCACTACATGGGAACAGCACTTGCAAGACTGGCTGGTGTTATTTTTCTCTAACTGCACTGGGGCATGTACGGGTCCAGCGAGGGAACTTTGCTGCTGGGGCTTGTGCCTGTGGGAGTTGCTGAGGCAATGCGAAAAGTCAGAGTACTGACTGTCATAAGAGCCGAGGCCAGAATCCAGGTAGTCATGAGAGATGTTGGCATAGTAATGATTGGGCACAGAGTGCAGCCCAGGCCACTCTTTCTGACACTGGCTTCCTGTTACAGCACAGGGCATACGATTTTGACTTTTTCTAGGATCCTCCCAGTACAGCAGTGCATTTTCATAAACCTGGCCGGGATGTGAAGAACTTTGCCTGTCTCTTACGTGCTCTGCGTTAGAGTCTTGAGGGTGGGAAAAGGCATTGTGAACAGGCCCAGGATCAGAGTGAAGCTGTTTGGGTGATAATCTGGCATTTCGTTCTTCTTTTGCAGTAGAAATCTGGGCTTTCTCTCTCAATTCATCAGCCAAGGACTGGTAGGACTGGTTCGACCGCTCTGGATGGTAGAACTTACATTTGATGCCGTAAGTGCACTTTTTGTCTGAGAAAAACAAAAATGAAAACACAAAAAAGTTATACGTCATCTCATGTGGGAATCAGCTTACTTCCTTGTCGTAACACTCTACAGGAATAAAACAATAAAAATACTGTTTATCGTGCAGAAGGCTTCCTGAGCTCTGTGCTAAGTTTATCTTACCATATGGACAAAGCTGCTTCTTTTGCTCCGTTGGCAGAGGCTTTTTCCGAAGGAAGTTGTCAAGGCTGGGGCCATGGCGACCCAGAGGGTCATCTGGGGGCATGAACCTGGACAAAAAAACAAACACAGCTTCAAATGACTGATTTCTTCATTTCCTTGAGACAAATCAGCTGGGTGCTGCGTAATGATGTTCCCCTGGTTACAACCTCAAGATGCAACATGCCCTCTGGAACCACATTAAACAGCACTGGTGGAGGGGAAATGTGAAACCTCACATGCTCAGGTAGAAAAACAGGCTAATTGCTCACTTGTCATTCACAAAGGAGAACATTAGGAGCCTCTCCTCGATGCATTTCTTCCACTCGGGTCTTTCTCCTTGGAGGTCACGGTAGGTGTCATTGGATACGATCACTCCATCGGACTCGTACGCCAACTTGATGATAAAGCGGTCGTCATAGCAAACCACTCGTTTGCCACCAACGCGTCGCGATGGAGTAAAGACCACTATTTTCCGTTTTTCAAGCTCCGTCAAGATGTGTCGATCTGAAAGTGCAAAAAATCACAAGTTAGATGGCGGCAAAGAGATAGTGTAGTGTTTTTGCTGAAAGCTGTACATAAAGTAAATACACTGGTGTAGATTTCAGGGGGGGGGGGGGGGGGGGGGGGGGCACAGGGGATATGCCCTCCTCAGTATTTTGGAACATGTGCATAGCAGAGGACTTTTATTTTGACCAAATAAAAGACATTTCCTCCATAAATTGATGCAGAAAAATTCACCACAATGCAGAAAATCATGGGTTTGATGCTCAAAATTTCCTGAGGGAGGACACTAAACCCCTATTTATATGTTTGTCCCCTACAATGTTGAAATATAACCTTCGCCCCTCAGTGAATAGCTTTGTTATGTAACATGACACACATTTAACATGATCCACACCTGCACGTTCAAGATACAAAAACCACAGCGCTTAAGAGAACATGCATTAAGCATTTTACAAAACACCCAGGAATCAACCACAGGAGACTTGAGACGTCAGACAAGTTATTACATCATCTAATATGTAAATTATATGATATTATACTCTATCTGCAATGTGACTGAATAAAAACAAATACACACACTGTAGTTGCTAATTACACAATTTAGAAGTGAGGTGAAATGAACCATGAAATCTGAATGAATGAATGACTGAGAGGCCGGGTTACATGCAAGCTGGAGGTGTGCATGGCTGAGCTACTGACCACAAACAAACACTTAAAGGTATCTCTGTAGCTAAGTGCTCCTTAGGGTGACTGTCTTCACTTAACCTCTTGCTGTAGATGACTGTCAGCAGTTAACTACAAATAGGTTAGGTGTGGAAGAAAAAACACAGCTGTACTTCCTGATGGGACTTTCCCAGGAATGACTGCGGCTGACTTTTACTTCCCTGTTCGCTTATTGGAAATAGAACCTTTGGATTGCTCCACCCCGGCAGCACAGTTACTAAATCATGAGAGCCACAAGGTGATGATGCATCAGTTTTAAAGGATGATTCACCCTTCATAATATTCTTAAAGTTGTCAAAGGTTAGGTAAGTGTGAATAGCTTGAAAACATGCTGCAATAACATTAAATAAAAAGTATGTTATCGACTAGATATGATAATAATCTGGATTGTTCAGATACACCAAAAAATGTGAGTGACTCAGCTGTTTGAAATGTATAGCTCTTTGTTATGTCTACGGCCAGAGATTATCACACCGTGCCCACACGGAAACTAATACAGCAAATCATTCTTAATGCGCGCCCACGCTCACTGTTGTCTTGGCCTCATACGGAAATTGATAGACAATTGGATAAACCTCTGTTTCTCAATCCTTGCTGTATTGCCCCATTGCTTTGGCATGAGTTCAATAGTTCTGCCTCAGACAACATTGAAACAGTATATCCTGGCTGCTGCGAGACTGATTCACAGATACAGGAATATACATACCTACAGCTGGTTTCAGTTTCGGAGGAGGTTTACGTAGCAGCCACAGTCACATTTACTAGTAAAAGAGAAGCTGTATTAAGGCACAAATGTCATCGGGGATAAAGCAAAAGAAGCACAGATTTTTGGCTGATTAAAAGAAATTCAACATCTACCAACCTTCTGACGAACACCTCTAAAGCTCACTAATGAACACATTATATCTTGTTTGTTTAACCCAGCAAAGTGCAAAAAGATAGTGTACATCGAGTTAATGTGCTGGAATATTCCTTGAGCTGGATCAGTTTGCCAGCAACCAGCGAAAACTCAAAGAAGTTAGTGGTCCCATCCAAGACATGGGAAAGTTAGAAAACACTTTTATTTTAGATCTACTCACAGTCCATCGATCTAGACTGTGAAGACACTTTTGCGTCTTTTAAACTTTTTCTAAGTTTCTACTTTGTGACATTGTTTTGAAAGATGCTATATAAACAAAGTTGTTCCTGTTCCAGTGTTTGTACTACGCTAAGCTAAGCGGTGGTTAGCGGTTTTCACTTTGAAGTGTTTCTGTCATCAGTGACAATCCCGTTAGACTAGACTAGACTGCTTCTCCAGTGGCGGAGTGTCAAAATATTTTGTGTGCAATAAGTGCATCTGACGCAAGCATAACCACAAATGATAAATGTCATGTAAGTTATTAGCACTGGCATTCAGCTCCCAAACACTGGTATTTCCAGCTTTTGTAAGGTGTTGTTGGCTGGAAAGGTGCGGAGACGTCCCGTCTTGTTTGTTCGCTGTCTACTCGGGGTGTTCAGTGCACGTATGAACAAAACTCTATCAACAATTTTGAATTGAATGAAATGACGACACTGAATCACCACCGTCACTGAGTGAATTAATAGCTTTTAGAGTAGGAATCTGAGGGTGCTGTTGTCAGCTCAGCCATACTGCACAGTACATTACTTCCTTTTTATAAGCATATTGACAGATTGCAAAAGCCAAAAAAAAAATCTCTCTCTCTTCCACAATAAGCTGTTGAACTATTTATGTAATGGGCAGTGCTCATATAGCTAGTTGAGTACAGAACTGAATGTAACAATTAATCAGCGCTGAATGTCAGGCTGTGTGAACATTGACATATTTGCTTACTGTTTTACATAATGAAGTGCTGGCTTGGCCTGACTCGCGTCAGCCAAGCGTGGCAGGGATTTGTATTTCCCTGTTTTAAGGTGTGTCTTTAATTTGTGACGTACTTGCTTGTGAGCTAACAAAATGTTTTTCTGTCCACCCCGCTGCTGCTTTTGCACTCAGCAGCTTGTTTTTAATTTTTCTTTAACACTGCACAAACGTACATTGCATTACCATCTCCTCCAGCTTGGCTGTGATATCTCAGAAATGTAGGTGTAGTGCTGCCGGAGCGCACCGGAACAACGCTAAACATTTGCAATTCGATAAATGCGGTTGAAATTCATCTACTCTAAATTTCTTTGAAGATCCAATCACCTCTAAAGCACATGTAAAGCAATATTCATTCATTAATTTTCCGGAACTGCTTATCCTGCCAGGGGTCGAGGGCTGGAGCCTATCTCAGCTGACATTGGGCGAGAGGCGGTATACACCCTGGAAAGGTCGCCAGACTATCACAGGGCTGACACATAGAGACAGACAACCCTTCCCGCTCACATTCACACCTTCGGGCAATTTTAGAATCACCAATTAACCTTTGGATTGTGGGAGGAAACCGGAGTACCAGGAGAAAACCACACTGACATGGGGAGAACATAAAAACTACCCCACCCTGGTGTTTGAAGCAACCCTCTTGCTGTGAGGCAACAATGCTAAACACTGCACCATTGTGCCGCCTGTAAAGCAATAGAGCCAATAACAACAAATGGAGCAGAAGTGATTGATTCATGACGTCAACTCATGCACTGAGTAATACGCAGTCAAATTTTCCACCCTAAAAGTTGCCAGTAGCTGCCAATAGACTTTGAACAGCACAATGAACTAAATTATTTCAAAATTCCTCTTTACGTGCAGCTCTGCATACTCCGATTAATGTGATATTTGCCCATATCCAAAAACTTGTTGATATCCAAGTCTTTAATAGTGTTTAAAAATAGGTGTGTTGTCCTTCTGAGCAGAAATGTGGGCTTTTATTTGGGGCATGCATTTCTGTCCCAACCAAACTGTTAGCTTGTGTGCAATCCGTCCAAAGAGACAAAGGAAAGTGTGTCACAAACTGCAGTAAAAACCCCAACTGAGACGCATATTCCAAATGCATGTCCGAAGAATGACTCAGACATACCCCACCAGTCTTAATCTGAAACTGGTTCTCACTAAGGCCTAAGGGAATATGCTGCTCAAATTCAAAGTACTGTCATATTCAGAAAAATAGGGTCATGTTAGTGAGATTGTTTCTGCCTTGACTGAGGATTGTTTGTGCGGTCAAACTAACACTGCTCAGCTTGATGAGAACCACCTGCTTGCTTGTACATTTCTTGTATCCTTTACCTGTTATGGGGGCGTCAGGTCTGGGCTGCTCTTTGCGCCAGCTGGGAACAAACACGGTAATGGTGTTATGACCTCTATCCAAGAAGAAGTTCACTGCGAGCTGGATGCCTCGACATGAAAACACTTCCTTGTTGCCGTGGCTGTAAAAAAAGAAGCAGGGGAGAGAGGAGGAGAACAAGTAATTTGACTATAAATAATATGAAAGGGAGAAGTAAAAATTCAGTTGATCTGTGTAAACACCACATGCCTTTGAATGTTCTCTCGGAGGGAATCTTCCCTCAGGCTATTACTCGCTGTGAACTTCCTGTATTACATTTCATATCTATTGAGAGGTGGAGATTTTGAGGTGTGTGCCTAGTATTTGCATATTGTAGCAGTGGCCTTGACAAAAACATGCACAGGCAGGGTGGTGGTGGTGAACGCCTGCCTTTTTAAAGTGACATGACCGTGCATATTTCAAGGGCAGAGTTAAATGACAACATGGCAGTGAGTGATCGTGGTTTGTGAATTATAATTGGAATGAATGATCTCATAAAGGAGAGAAAATAGCTTAGCAAGATTACCTCATGGCAACATTGCTGCCATCAATAACAACAGGCCTCAATTCTGTGTCTGTGTTCTTCTGTTCTCCCAGTTGTGGTGTGACTCTGAAGGGTCCAGCAGCCCAGCTGGCCGGCAGCAGAGGGTCCTTCTGCCCTGTGCTCCTCTCGTGACCGTCAGAACTGGGCAAGCAGGGCGTAGTGCCCGTCCTGCTCCGAACCAGCTCTCCCAGCACCGCGTTAGTGTCTGTGCTCAGGCCCAGCTTCCTCAGGGCAGCCATCGCCTCGTCTGAGGGGTAACCCAGTTTCCTGAAGAAGTCCACTCTGAGCTGGAGCTCCTCGCTGTCTGGTTCGAGCAGTTGTGACGCTGAGCTCTGGCTGGGGAGTACCTGATCCATCCTGGAGCATTTGGGACTTTTTTCAGCAGCATAGAAGGCGTGTTACACAGTTGAAGGGTGGTGTTCATCGACAGACTGAAGGAAAATGACATTTAATTAGGGATATATGTTTATTTGACATCATTAATCATCAGGTTTCCTTTAAGACTGCAAAATAATCATTTACCACACTATCTGACAGAATCCTATATATTCTGATTTACTTCCTCTTGGATGTTGACAGCAAGTTAAATATTAAAACCAGAGACCATTTATTATTCTATGGCTGAACCATTACCTCAAACTGAAATAGTCTGTATACACATGTCCTCAAAATTCAACCTGACATGTGTGGTATCTTTGGAAACTCTGATATCTTGGCTAGACCCAAAAACGAAGTTGCACAATAGAAGTTTTCAGTAACTATTCCACCCACTCCTTTTTACGGATTTTCACACAGTACAGAGCTGCAAGTAAACCGATTAATCGATCAACACAAAATTAATAATCAATCGTTGTCTTTTCAAGCAAAAATGCTTACACAAAAATGTCCTTTAGGTGCTCAGTGTGAGAATTTGTTGCCTTTATTGTTCTTAAATGAAAGTGATTTGAACATTTTGGGGTTTTGGACTGTTGGTTGAACAAAATACTTCTGATGATGTCACCTCAGGCTCGAACATAAGGTGTTATGTGTTTTGATAGAAAAAAATAGAATAGAATATATAATTTATTGTCAGCCATGGGTGAAAATTTGTCTTTGGCTCACCAAACACAAAAGACAACATCGTAAAAGCAGACAAATAGTAAGACAAGCAAATAGAGTCATTACAACACACTTAACACATTTAATAAGCACATTGCCTGCCTGTGGTTTAATAAGACTGATTGCATAATCAAGAAAATAACTAATAAATTAACATATAATGAAAAATGATCATTATTGAACATTTTCATGACTTTATTTAAAGCACTTTCATGAATTAGATTGACCACTATTCCTTAAAATACTCTTAGCACAACTGTCAGCTGCCATTTTCCCATGTTAATATGTATACTACATTATCTTTTGGAGTATCTGATAAGACTACACATGTAAATATCTTATTATGTAATAATAAAGACTCGCCTACCACACAGTATCAAGTATAAGAGGCCCGTGCTCCTTTAATAATGTAACTCAGCTTTACTCTGGTGACTATATTAGGAAGAAACGCTGCTCCGCTTCACTGTATATACTTTATGTCACCTGTATCTACATATAAACACGTAATAAACGTCCCTGTGTGGCTGAGGACTTCTACCTGACTCAGGTGACACATTTCCAGCGGTACATTTCCACTGCTGACCGGCCGGTTAGTTAATGACAGCTCATATCTCGCTATCAGCACAGAGGTGAAAAGACAGCTCACCTTCAGTGTTCCTCTCCGTCTCTCCGTGTCCCATCTGTCGACAGAAGTCTCTTCAAACTCCCGTTAATGTTTCCGAAGCGAAGTACAGTAACTTTTGACACGGACTTGATGTTAGCACCTCCCTCCTGGAAAATGATTTCTTCCCTTTTCCTCCTCCAGACGGACGGAGGCATGCTGAGCCTTGAAACATTTGCATAAATCCGAGATAAGATAAGGTGTTTCCCTTTGGCTGCCAGTCAGTCACGCTGTACTACTCCAGCTATTTGCTTTCTGTCTTTATCTGTGTGTGTGTGTGTGTGTGTGTGTGTGTGTGTGTGTGTGTGTGTGGGTGTGTATTTCACATTTCTTTGTTGTTGCTGTTGTTGCTTTGGGCGATACAGTGACAATAAACACATAAAATGAAATGAATTCCACTCTTTGTTGTAATATGCAGGTATTATAGATGTAGCACCTTAAAACAGTCACATCAAGTGAAGTTATTTATAGAGGACATTTACAGACAATAAATACTGAACTATTTGGAACAATTAAAACCTCATTTTTTATATGAAAAAAAAACCCAAGCAAGGCCTATATTAGGCTAAGGTTATATCTGTGAACGAGCTCTAAAGCTTATGTCTATATGTTGCTTACATGCAATGGTGGCTGTCATTAATAAATGACCATGGGATACTGTAATCTGATTTAAAAATTCTGCACAATAGTTTCTAAAGTACCTTGATCTAAATCTTCCTGGTTGATTCTGGAACAATGCCTTAGTCTTTTTTTTTTTTTTTTTTTTAGTAATCGTCCTATTTTGTACATTATAAAAAATAAAATAAAATCATCTCGAGGACAAGACGCCCTCTCGTGGTTCAGGACAAAATAACAGCTATTCCCCGTCACCTTTGGTTTTTTTAGGTTTTCCTTTTTTTTTTGGATGTGTAAAAATGAATTAAAGACAAAGAATTGTATTTTTATTATCACTATTATTTATTTATTTTATTTAGCCTACATATTATTAACAAATAAATTATAATGTGTTTTATAGCTCACACTACAATATAAAAAAATATTTTAAAAAAAGAAGCCGTAATTCAAGCGTGGATGGATAACTGGATGGGCCTACCGTGCACAGGCTTGGGGCCCAAAGTGTAAGGAGCCCTACTGGCCAGTGGCGTATGGTTGTTAGGACGGGCCCCAGTGCACCCCAGTGCAAGAAGACATACATATTACCCAGCAATCATCAGCGTAAATCTGTATACGACAAAAATATTCATTCAGTTGAATATTTTTTATAGTATATTTGTGGCTTTATAGTTTATGTAAAGTAAACATTTAATTCTATTGTAGAATAGAATATGTTGCGATGATGTCTGTGTAGAGGTAGCCACACTGCCTGCACTGTCTACATTTACACCCCTGCTACTGGCCTTGACCTGCGAAATGTCACTCAAATTCACACATACCGACACCTAGAAGACACTCACAGTGACCACAAAAAGATGTAAATGAATTGCAAATGACACAAAATGACCTCATAGAGACACAAAGCTACAAAAAAATGCTTAACTACAAAGACATGCACAACCACCACAAAGTCTGTGTGTCTTGCTCCTGTGTATGAGAGGTGGTGGGGCCTTTTGCATATCTGTACCCAGGGGCCCATTGGCTCATTATCAGGCGATGATCATCGCAAGCTGCAACGTTAAAATGCTGCTTACACACTAATATCGTATCATAATAACTCACACTAAATAACAATACAACTCTCTGAAATAAGCTGTTTTGCACAACAGGTACTTCATGCTTAAAGTATATTATGCTGGTAAATAATACTTCTCTTATGCTCTTATTTATGTAACGTTTTATCACCTTGATACTTCATGACTTTTTTTTAATACAAAATGAAGCATTACTTCTGTAAAACATGGCTAAGTACATACATATGCTCTCTCTCTATATATATATATATTGTGGTATTGGTGTTGACAGTTAAATTTAAAGAAATACTATCCCTCCAAAATCCCAAATAATTCCCAAATTGGATGTTATAAAGTGGACATTAGACAAGCATTCTGTGGTGTAAGTGACCCCAAACATAAGGTCAGTATGTAGGATATATCATTTGTTCATGCAAAACACATATAACATACAAAAGATCAAATATTTATTTATTTGGTGAAATAGCGATGCTTTATAGCAGGGATGTCCAGACTTTTTTTTTTTTTTTTGAACGGGCGCCAGATGAGATAACGTGAAAATACCTGGAGGTCAGCTGCTTCTCACATCATATGAGTAATATATTTTAAAAAAATAAATAAATCAGTAACAAATGAGACAAAATGCAACTGTTTCATTTTTCAGTGAGAAAGGATTCAACTTCCACCGCTCCCTCGCTCTTGAGTTTGCGTTACTTTGCCGAGGCCATGTCTGCTACCTAGCAGAAGTGTCTGCTGTTAGGTAACCATTTGTTTGCTTGTTTACCATCTGTTTATGAGTTTATAAAAACACATCAGTTCAGCTTCTGTGGTTCCTACTTGGTGCATGTCAACAAACTGCATGATAGTGCTGCCGTTGTAAGGTAAATGGAAAAAATGCAAAGTGATCTTGCTTGATTAACTAACATTGAGTTAATTTTGTAGTATATTTTAAAAGACAAGGCAAGGGTTGATGAAAATGTGTCTGCAGGTCACACTTGGACCTCTGGCCACACTTTGGACATGCCTGCTTTAATATTATTTCCAAGGATCCATGGGATCAATTCATTGTTTTGCAAGAATCAAGTCAGTCTTAAATATCTGCATTCATGTCCCAAGTTAGGACAGGCGAATATCGAGTCCTGTCAAGTCACTGCCTTGTGACATACCTTTTAATCTTTGGGTTGGGAGAAGGTATCAAGTCACGAGTCATTAGTGTCTAAGTCCATGTCAATTTGCGTGTCTTTTTTTGATTTTGTCAAGTTAAGTTTAAAGTCATCACATTTGTGACTCCAGCCTGACGGAGTCATGTGGCTGGGGTTCACACCTCTATTCATTTCTGTATTTCTTCACCTTCATGAAATGCATTAGTGGCAAAATGAGGAGCTACAACTTCAATACTATATGACATATTGCAATTTTTACCATTACTTTTACTGGAAGTGCATATTGACAATAAACTGGACTGGTCAACGAACACTGAAGAAGGGCCAGAGCCGCCTAGGAGGCCGAGGTCCTTGAACATCTGCCGGACAATGCTGAGGATATTTTACGAGTCTGTGGTGGCCAGTGCTATCCTGTTTGCTGTTGTATGCCAGGGCAGCAGGTTGAGGACAGCAGACGCCAGCAGACTCAATAAACTGATTCGCAAGGCCAGTAATGTCGTGGGGGTGGAGCTGGACTCTCTGGTGGCGGTGGCAGTGTCAGAGAGGAGGGTGTTGTCTAAGAAACGTGTCATCTTGGACAATGTCTTCCACCCACTCCACCATGTGCTGCTCAAACACAGGAGCACAGTCAGTGACGGACTCATTCCCCCAAGATGCACCACAGAGCACAACAGGAAGTCATTCCTGCCTGTGGCCATCAAGCTCCTCCCGTCAGTAGACTGGCTTCTGGACCTTATTCACTTTCCGCATCTATAATCCATAATTATTTTGGGCGCAATAATTCAACTGTGCAATATTTTTCAGTATACGACTTTATCATGCACATGACTGTACATATTTCTTATATATATATATTTTTTACCTTTATTCTTGATTGTTCTATTGTTGTATATATTGTAGTTAAATTTCAGACTTAAAGCCTCAGCACAGTGACAATATGTTTTATTTTCAATATTCTAATATCTTAAGAAGTAGTAGTGTTAAACACCATAGCATAATGCACATTTTCATTTTATTTTATTTTCAATTTAATTTAAATTAATCTAATTTAAGTCAATTTAACTGAATTTTACTTTATTTAAATTAATTTAATTCAATTTAATTTAATTCAATTTTTTTTCATTTTATTTTATTTCATTTTATTTTATTGCTTTGTATGTACATACTTCTTTTTCATACCTTATTCTTACTTTATAATCCTCTATTCTTCACATCGGAGCGACTGTAACAAATCACAGTTTCCCCTCGGGGATCAATAAAGTATTTCTGATTCTGATTAAACTTATGGCTGTAGGGTCCGCAGGAGCACAAACAATTAGGAAATAAACTGCAAGGTCAAACTGTACATAATGAAATCACATTCAAACACCTCATATTTTTCCAAGGAAGGAGTCATTGTCCATCTTTTCACTCTGTGTATTATAATGTGTTACTGTAATAATGATAAAACAATGCAACTGCTGTTAATAATGAACAGCACATATCTGGTTGTTCTATAATTTGTCCACTAGATGTCACCCTTGCTTCATGTTATCCCGCTGTGCAGCTCTCACTGGGGGGATTA
Organism: Epinephelus moara; assembly: GCF_006386435.1. Lineage (NCBI taxonomy): Eukaryota > Metazoa > Chordata > Actinopteri > Perciformes > Serranidae > Epinephelus > Epinephelus moara. The sequence goes on along the minus strand of NC_065511.1, from coordinate 27,102,982 downwards.
TGGAAGACTTTGGCCTGCAGATGGTTGTGGCATCAGTAGGCTGGCGGTTAAGCTGTGAAGTTCTGTCTGGTGTGTACGTGTGTGTGTGTGGGTGTGTGTCAGAGAGAGAGAGTATGTGTGTGTTTGTAAACAACCCTTTGTGTACAGGGTTAATGGCACGGTCGAGTTGGGATCACACCGCGTGCAGCTGGTTAATGGCATATACAGAGTTGAGTTCCGGAGAGTGGAGAAAGTAATCAGGGCCGGTTGCCAGGCGGTTGCCTCCTCTGAGGGCCCACACCACTGGTCCCAGGTGTCTGCAAGGCCTGATATTACTGCAGGGCAATGAGCTGCAGCCAGTGACGATGACTTGAGGTGGACACACACACACACACACACACACAGACACACAGACACACAAGCTCAGACTCAAAGACAGAAAGCTACAGAGAGCATACCCACATAAATTCACACCTTTATACAAGTGGTTTATCCATGACTTTGTATGTCAGAGAGTCTCAGACTGCATTATGACGAAACATCAGTCGTATCACACTCGGCATGAAGGACAGTTATATGGTATTTTATTGAATTCAGTCTATAAAAGCTCCATTCAGCCTACAGTGGGCTGAGTGTATTGTTTTGTAATTTACAGCTAGATTATACTGGAAGGCATCATTGGCATCCAGAGAGCTATTGTTCAGCAATGCAAATCTTGAACCTCGCTGAGAATCCAAGTGCCCAAGATTGGATGAGATTAGTGCAGATTGGGTATTGTGAACATCAAACGCTTATTTCCCTAACATCTTGGGGGGAGGCATTGCCCTGCTCAAAGGCATATCTTTTTCCTCCAGGCAGGTGTAGTTTGGCAAGGCTTGTTAAACCTGAGACAGTTGATCAAATATTCAGCCGAGCTCATTGTGCTGCTGAGAGCTTTTGGATGTAGCTGGGATAGCGCCGCGCTGATAAAACCAGCTTTGTAGTGCCTCAGTGCCGGCCTCCCTTTGCTATTCCTTTCGTTGACTGCCCGGGTCAGCCGTCTGTCAGAAAAATTAATTTTTGTATGATTTCTTTAAAAAGAACCAAAGTAAAGAAAAGGCAGCCTTTAACTGGAGTAATCCATCTTGCGCCAATGGTGTCAGAGTGATTCACGATTTCCAATTTAGCCATGGTTTGAATCTAAAGTAAATCAGGCAGGACGGCTCCACCCTTTGTGCAGCCGGACGACAAACCCTCAGTGACAAGAGCTTTCAAATGAACATATCCCCCACATTCATCTTATTCATTTATTACTTCAGACATCCCATTGCTTGTCCTACATAGATCAGCAAGCAAAGACCTCCTGGCATTGTGTGTGTGGAGTGCAGAGAAGGTAAAGTGTTAAAGCTGGCTAGGTGGCTACAGCACTGATAGAAGATTGGACAAAAGAGCAGTAGAATGGAGACAGCCCAGGTTTTAAGTCTGTGTTTAATTAGATTTGCTTTGATTAGTGACAACTGAATTCCCTGAGCAGGATGTGAGCACAGAATTGCAATTTAGTGACTACTGCAGCCTGCTGAGCATAGACATCTACTCACTGAGATATACTGTCGAAGCACTTGTATTTATCTAGACATCACATACACTAATTTGGTTTGTTTCTCGAAATTTGAGTGGGTTGTCAACCTTCTGACTGCCCAGCAATTAATTAACAAAATGTATTCAAGGTGTTTCTATTACAGTACATGTGCAGCACTTCATGTCAGATTGTCAAATGAAGGGGATTTAACAGAAGTATTAAGACATTAAAATGTGTTTAAAGCTGCCATAGTCAGTATTTTTAGCAAGGGATGAAATAACTATGTGAAAAACTCACAGGTAATTATCACCAAACTCTCCATTTCCAGGGCGTTTCAACGTTTATTTCACGGACTGAAATTTGACTATTTTGGTTCACTCTCAATATCTCATCAACGTCATTTTCTGACGCTGTAGGCAGAATCAAAAAAGCAGGAGGAAAGTTAAAGCTTAGATAGGTAGCAGGGCTGTGCCATATCATCTTGTTCATGATAATACAGGTATAATTTTTAATATCATATGAAAAATTTGACTTGTTGACGTATTGATGTCATACTGTTTCCCATGGCAACAACAAGCATAGCTCTCTGCGCTGGTTCCAAAAAGAGGAGCAGCTTCAGTAGTGTGGAATAAACTGTGGCGTCCTGAATGTTTTATGAACAGACCCGGACTTCACAGACTCTTTTAGCGAGTTACCGCTCAGAGGGAACTCATTCAGTGGCTCCTCTGGCAGCAGCACAGCGTCTCTCCCTCTCCTCTACATATACATATATATATATGAATGTGCGATAGTTACCACAAAATAACAGCCTGTCACAGGTTACAGCGTGATGATTAGAGGAAAAAATGGCAGAACATAAAGGTCCAGATGGAAAAAAACAAGTCAATCATTTGGATTTTGCTAAAAGAAGGAAATCGCCTGTTGATTTATATACAGTATATAGATCCCAGGGGACATTTTTTGTATTTGGGAGCTGTTTAAATGTGTAATTTGTGGTAGATTTTTATCTTGTTGTACTATTAATATTGCACACAGAATGTGAGTTACTGGTGGTGAGTTTACAAACTAAAGAAATGAGAGTTCATTTTTGTTTAGTTTTTACTTAATATTTGAAGGCAAACTGTAAAACTACATCACTTATTTTGCTCCAATTCTATTTTCCCAAATTTATGATTTTTTTTTACTAATTTGTCACAGCATAAAGAATATCATTAATGCAAAAATACCATGAAATATCATATTATTTTAGGGCCATATCACCCACCCTTCATAGATAGGCATCTGTTTGTCATTTTGTAAATTCATTCAGTACCATACATAATAGTTAGATAAACAAAACAAAACAAAGCTACGATAACACCAACAACCGCAGCATAAAAAAACAACAAAAAAACCCATCAACAACAGGGCACCGTACCATTATTATGGATCAATTCATCACATATACTTGAAGTGCTCTATACATATCATAAGGTGCAACATCTTCACACACAGAGGTTCAGTTATTTTTGCTTACAGTTTGCTCAAATGTGTGATATTGGAAGGACCTGTCCTACCAAGGAAGGAGCCTTGACTTTGAGAAACACCAACTATGTCATTCATTTTCCGCCAAATGCCTGTCTCACAAATTCCTAACATGCATATGTGTGACGTTTCAGGGCAGAGATTGCTCACACTGATATCAGATATTGGTCACATCAAACATAGTCTCTATATACAGACTTTACATTCAGTGAATGTAGAGTCTGTAGGCAAACCCCGGAGATCTTGCCTCCGGACGAAGAGCAGAAGAGCCCTGGTTTCCGGTTGTAGGCTGTTTGTAGTCCGCGTGATATTGACCAATCATGTTTGAGCCGGCTACAGTTGTTGCCAGGTTAAACAGTCTGTGCGGTGAACTAACGAGGCGGAACATATTTGGCGTCACTGCAAACTCTGAATCCATTGCAATGGTTCAGCATATTTACTTATATATAAACGGATATATAAACAAAATTCGCCTCCACCGCCCAAATCAAACCGGAATGCCAAAAAATCGGGTGTCTGCCCCCAGAGGCTGTATCACCGTCTGCCGGAAGTCAGACCCCGAATACAGCCGATGGGTTCCGAGAATGCATCAAACATAAATGTGAACCGTCTAGGTAAAAAGATTGTATCTGGGCAAAAAAGTGGAATTGATTATTAAGCCCTGTAGTGTGAATGTAGCCTAAATGAATTCTTACGAACTGTCAGCAAAAATATCAACATTGGAATTACCTTAATTATGGTGTACTGTAACAACTTTGGGTCAAGTGAGGAGCAAGGAAATCAAACAAGGGAACTGGCGTCTTCCTCATGTGAGTATTGTTCTGTATTTCTATTTTTATAAGAAACCCTTATTTCATCAGATAGTTTTGTTTTTGTTTGCACGAATGAGATCATTTGGGTTTTGTTTTGTGTGTGTGTGTATTTTCTTAATGAAAAAAATAAATTTTTGTACACTACAGGCCCAATGTGTAAGACTTAGGGGGCATCTAGTGGTGAGGACTCCAGATTGCAACCAGCTGAAAATTCTCTAGGTTAGAATTCCTTCAGTTTTCATTGTTCGGCAAATTTTTACTGTGGACAGATTTATCCACAAAGGTCTCTTCCTCTTCAGAACAAATGGACGAGGTACAAATCAGTGTTCCTCTGACACTGTCCGGCTCGTCGCAGACGGGCCACTATCCCAACACCTGCTAATGTGTGCTAACCTTTTTTTCTCTGATAACTTAAGATCCAGAGATTTTCTCTCAAAAACAAATTCACCTGGTGCTTTACACTGAATAAAGCAGTGTTACATTAAAAAAAAAGAAAAGAAAAAGATTTTGTTGCAGAGGGGCTGCGAACTGCCATAGCCGACACTGATGTCCATTCTGGGGATTGTAGAAACATGGCAATGCAACATGGCAATCTCTGTAGACGTATATTATATTCTATTCAAATGCCAATACATCCTCCTAAATCCAACACACCTTCACTCTGTCCAACAATCTTGCAAACACTTGTTTCTTTGTTTGAAATAAATGTGATCCAGCTGGCCATATATCATTTAAAGATTGTTGTGTATAGGGGCACTGGATCCCAGTGCAGCTCCAGCCCTTGCAGGTGTAACCTCAGCATGAGGCCTCAGCCTCGTCCAAGAGCACCAACAATGTTCTGATTAATTGTTGCTGTCAGTTAAGGTCATTTAGGCCTACCTGTTTTTCTACATATTACTCATATCTGCCCCAACAAAGGCGCACACTCACAGCAATGCATGAGGACGTCCAGGTACACAGAAGTGCGTACACTGCAAGTACACATGGTCACTAACACACACAAAGACACACAAACAAAAACCGCTTCCAAAGCCTGGCCTCATGTGTGATAGCAATTCATGCTCAGGCAGTCAGGCAACGCTCCAAGGTATTCATTACTATTGATGTCAGAATCCACAACAAGAAGTGATGGCTGAACCTCCTGCAGTCTGTACTGTTTAAAGCCGAGCTCCTCTCCCCCAGCTGTTGCTCTCTGTCTTCACTTAGAAGGGAGACTGTGATGATTAATGCACTCTCTGCTGGGATCTTCGGGGAAAGAACCTGGAGTTTCTGCTGAAGTGTTTCGCTCACATTGTGGTGATTCAGTCACACAGTATTTTCGCTGTGGAGCAACGCTGAAAAATAACTAAATAACAAAATAGAAAATCATGACGGTCTCGCATTCTGCCGTGTGTGCTGCTCCAGATAGATGAAGCTGATGCCTGTTTGCTCTGTGCATCGTCTGGAATGAGCTGCTGTTTTTCACTTTCAGCTACCAATTCAACTTTCTGAACTTGTACCCGCTTTTATTAATCAAGGCGGTTATGGCTGTAGGAGCCGAGCATAAAAAATGACATTTTGTTATTGTTATTGGTTTATCATGGGGGTGGATTATGTTTTGTAGCAGAATAAATAACAGTGTTCGTAGGAATGTTAGTGGGGGAACACTTTTTCCATTCTGCTGAGTAAAAAAAGGTGAAATCGTTCTGTGGTGTGACAGCTGTTCTCTCTTCTTGCGTTCAGTGGTTGATTACTTTGATGTCTGTTCCCCTCAGGACTCCTGTTCTTTGCTGATGGTGCTCTGTGTTGGTGTTTAACCTGCATACTGATAACACAAACTTGAGTCGGCTTGGTGGTGCTGCTGAACGCCAGAGATACTGCTCATCTCGGTGTGTGCAGCTGTTCAGCGATTGCCTCACTATAGTCGGGGCTGGTCTCATGAAACCCTGTGGGGTTGGTAGCTTTGTTGTTAATTAAATAAGGCGGTATTAGATTCTGATAGCCTCTAATTCCCTCTGCTCTTAAGCTATATGTACAGTAAGATACTAATGAAACATAGGTATAAACAAATTATATAATATGTAATTTTTTTGTATTAGTATGTCTAAAAACAACTAGACCAATATATTTTGTTGAGCCGTGTACTCACATAGCCCTAAATGTTTCCAACAACCAACCAAGAGAAATCTGGAATTTTAATTAAGGACACGGTCCGTGTCATTTGGTTGCCGTTGCCTGTTAGTGTCGTCATATCCCCATCGCACAATGAACTTTTAAGATCTTGGTCGTTTTTATCCATATGTTTTGACCGGATGAGTGATTTTAGTGTCAGAGAAACACTGATTTGTATGTGAAATGACATTATTCAGTGTATTTACTGGTTTTAATGACGTAGTCTGTTTGTTTTAGGAGAGGAAGCGAGGTCTGCAGATACTTTGGTTCCCCTTGAAAACCTCCTGAACAATGAACACTGAAGGGATCCTAGCTGCGACAAACTGACTGCAATCACAGCATTGCTCCGTCGTTTGTAACTGTTTTGTGTAGGAGAAAAAAGACATATTGTACATTTAAAGGGGCACTCTGGTGATTTAGTTTAGTATTTCCGTAATATTTGGGGACTTACAGTGACATAATAAAAACAGAGATAGTCAAACTCAAAGGTTCAGACGCCTAGATTTTTGACTTTTAGTTCCTAGCATGGGTTCGGTTTACTGTATACTACATTTCCCATAATGCAATCAAGCATCATTTCATTTGACCCACTCTGCCTGGTCAGTGCCACATCTTCCAAACTCAATGCAACAAGTTTCTAACACAAATTCTCTGTTACAAAATTTGTAGTCTGGACACAAACTGAGAGGACTTACACATTTTGTCACAATCTGCACAGTACTCCTCATGATGAGTCCTTTATGTGTGAAATCAAATAGTTGCAACTCAATTAAAAATTTTATGAATGAAATCACCAAGTTGTGATGTAATTGTGGGATTATGTGTAATAATAACAACAAATTACCATAAAACTTCAATTGAAAGCGCAGTCCCTTTTACTAGCCTGGTGTAGCTACACATTTTGACAAATAAAGGCCTGTCTCAATTAGAAGTCTGGTCTGGTTGCCATGCAGTTACTTTTATAGACGTTCTATGGATGTTTAAAACTGGATTGTTGACTACCCACTTGAGCTACCATTAGTTAGCTGTTTACAAATATATGCATATTTACAAATATAAATGTTTAAATTTTTCTCAATATGTAGATACTACACACCGTCACCTCAGTTGGTTTCATTTTACTGAAACCATGAGCACCAGAGAAGACTGTAAGTCATTCAGATTTACCTATGTGATGAAAAAACTAGTGACTCCTTTCCTCTAAAGCTGTCATAAAGTCAGAATATGTGTCATAAATATAATATATATATGTAAATAAATATATTATGTATAAAAAAATAAATAAATAAAGTGTATATCATAAAAATTAATCCAAGTTATGAATATTGTTTTAACAGGATTTGTGGCGGTGTGCAAGGTGTCGTAATCCTCGGGTGCTGAGATACAAGTGTAATAGCGTAACACATATTCAGCTTGACTCATCATTTATTTATTTATGTCACTTTATTTCTTATCTCGTTGACTTTATTAATCTGCCGTTATTTTCTCTTTCTTTGCCTGTAAGGTGACCTTGAGTGTCTTAAAAGGTGCCTATAAATAAAATGTGTTATTGTTATTATTACATAATTGATATGTTATTCAAAGCCTAATTTTCATACAAGTAATATTCATACTATAGTGCAAATAAACATTTTTTTCAATCTTTGCTGAGCAACAGTTTTGTGTAAAAGGTATTAAAGGCCTGTCCCAAATATGAGCCTGTTGAGTTCAGTGATAGCTCGGGCCTAATAATTTAAGTTTTACGGTAAATTTTACTCAGTAATAAAGAAAACCATTTGTGCGCAGCGTGCTGCTGTTTGTGGGCCAAAAGCCTCACGAAATGGAATTAGGGACAACATTTAAGTAGCAGGAGAACCTAAAATTTAGATTTTTTTAAGGTATGGCACACAGAGAAAGATTCAAGAGTTTAAAGTCTGAAGACAAAGATTTAAACTAGTATGCACTAAAGCCAACATCTGCCCCAAATCATCATCACCCTGAATAAAAGAGTGGAAAAACAACAAAAACAGACACTTTCATATAAGGCACAAGGCATCACTGACTGAGTTGAGTATGACAATGATGTGGGTCATATGGTATGGCTTTCTGAGTCACCAGATCTTAACCCAGCTGAACACCTTTGGGAGGTTTAGAGCAACAGAGCACGGGAGCAACATGTTAGACAGCATCTCCAAAATACCAAACAGGGTAATATCTGTTGTTCCAGTAGAGTCCGGCATGACTACAAAATAAAGACCATGACTTAAAAACTTAGCTTTTTCCTTTAATTTGTCACCCCTCTGCAGGCACTTTATATTCCCCTGCAGATCCACGTGTGACGTGTGTGTGTGTGTGTGTGTGTGTGTGTGAGAGAGAGAGCCTGAAATACATGCTTGAGTTGATAATAATGTACTTCTTCCCTGACCCATTCAGTACGCTCCCTCTTCCACATATAATTATTGTAAGACAAACAGTGAAGAGGAAAATCCGGCCGTAGTGCTAAAATGCTCAAGTGTGCTTAAGAGGTGTTGGCAAAAGAAATAACAGCCATCAATTTAAACTGGGGGCTGATTTTTCTTTCTTGCTTTCTTTTGCCAGTTTATACCCACAGGGTCATGGTGGGGTGTTGACAGCTCTTGTGCTCCACTCTGTATGTGTGGGCATTAGTTTGCTGTCAGTAGTGCTACCATGGGGCGACTGTTGCCATTAGCTGTTAGATTTCTGATTCACACCCAGTGGGAGCGAGCTCTCAGGAGCCAAGCTGCCAACTGGCTGGGATAATATACAGTAGGCCTTGTGCCCCCCTTTTTTGGTCCTTTATGGCTGAACCAAATCTGCATCCTGGTTTTCTGTCTGGCCTTTGTATCTTTGACCATTTACCAGACAAAACTAGGGCTGCAACTAACAATTATTTTCATTATTGATTAAGTGAAGGATTATTTACTTGATTAGTCATTTGGTCTATAAAAGTCAATAAACAATCAAAAATGCTCATCAGTATTTCCAAAGTGACATCTCCACATATCTTGTTTTGACCGACCAACAGTCCAAAAACCATAGATATTCCATGTAAAACAGAGAAACTGCGCTAAATTTGAAATTTGAGAAGCTTGTACCTGCAAATCTCAAAATAGTTAAAGGCGCTGTATGTAAGAATGTGGCCAAAACGGTTACTGCACTCAAATTGATCTTGATCTTCGGTTTTCCAGCGGACCGTNAGTCTCTGTGACATATTAGGAGGATTTTATGACTATTTGCTTTAGATTTCTTACATATAGCTCCTTTAACATTATACTGATCAATACATGACTCAATATTTTAGCTCTAAAAGAAACCAAAATAAATCATTTGCTTTATTTACAAGAAAACTGACCCATGGTCATTAAAGGGGCACTCCCATAATTTACTTTTGTACTTCCATAAAGTTTGGGGACTTAAAAGCAACATATTAAAAATGGAGCTGTTCAAAATGAAAGGAGCAGAGCACAAAGATATCTTGACTTTTAGTCCCTAGGTGGAGCTCCCTGGGTGGAGCTTCGAAAACACTGGATGCAACATTTCCCATGATGCAGCTGATATCACCTGACTCACCCTGCCTGCCCACATCCTCTGAACTCTATGCCATCAGCTGGTTACCATGGATGTATTAAGAAAACTGAATATAGCATTGGCACCCTGTTAATTCCTATGAAAGTTGCTCAGTGGCGCATGAAGCCAAAAAATTCAACTGCCATGTTAAAATTACCCGAATGATCGGCACTGCTTCCGCACTGTGTGACCCACGGAGCAGGGGAGGCAGAGCTGACTACTTCTGCTAACTAGAATGGGAATAAAATGATTCAATCATGTGGCTCTTGACTTTCCAAATGTTATCAGACCAAATGGATCAAATTATGATAGTGAAACTTGTCATTTTATGAGGGTTGTGGTGCTATCCACTGACATGTCTTTCGCCATGTAGGTCTACAGGAAAAAGTCTTCTTGGACCACATGGCATCATGTGACAGATGTAATGCCTGTTTGGTCACTATGTAAATTCTCATCAAAGCCCAATGCATTTCCTGAGGGCCTGTTTGTAACACAGGAAGCAAGCAGGAAATTCTGACATTTGAGAAGCTGTAACCTACAAATATTTGAAACATTTTCTTATCAAAATACTTGGTGATTAATTTTCTGTTATTCTAATGCTAAAAGAAACCAAACATATATTGAAGACATTTTTTCAATCTGGCTTCTTATTTGGGGTGCCCCTATCTTTTCAGGTTTCAAGTTCGTTTTTTGCAGTTTATATAATTTGTATTGTTTATTTTCAGTAGTGTTTTCTGCTTAAGGTTGTTTTCTTTTCTTTTTGTAATTTCAGCTCTTACAGCAATTAAAATTTCCAAGACAAAAGGGACATAAGGCAACACATTACTGAAGAACAGGAAACACAACAAGACGCACAAGCACAAATAAAATACACCATAAATACAAAATAAAATGGAGCAGCATTTTCCTAATTAATATAGTGGGACAATTTAATTCCTATTGTGTAGATTTAAAAAATGACACCAAACCTCAAGGAACTTTCCTAGGTAGTATTACACATCTTCCTAACATACAGCAAGCTGGAGTGTGAAAAAGTGTCCAGATATATAACGAGCAACAACCACATCCAGGAAGCGTATTGAGCTCTAAGTGAACCTAAGCAATGGCTTGCTGTTGGTTAAAAAAAAAAAGGGTTCTAGATGTGCAAAGCTTCACCAAAACGAGCCCAGTCTCACTCTGAAGTTGTCGAAATATGACACTTGGGCAGTGACTCGTGGCATCAGAAACCAATGAAAAAGGTGTCCATTGACGTCAGCATGATATGTGACCAGTTTCCATAATAGTTTAAGAGCATCTGGCGTTGTCGGGGGAAACATGGCATGACAAGGACAAAAGTTAAGGCGGCAAAAGTTTGTGCAGAGCAGGTTGGAGGGTCGGTGGAGGGGTCCAACAATTGCGTCCTGTAAGACTCGAAAGCCAAACCCTGTTCTTTTTTCCTAAACCTAACCACATGCTTTTGTTGTTGAAGGAAAAAAAACATCAATTTGCAGTGTTGTACTGACGTAAATTTTCTGTGAAAATGGAAGTGTATCTTGAAAGAAGACAATGCATGTAACAGGCAGAACTTGACACAGTGTCCCAGAACGTCAACAACCAACGCACCCAGGGTACCTTGCACATCATATGTGGACGTGGAAAGTCTATGACCAAACGTCAATATGTGACGAGGTCGGAGTGAGAATGCGTTGCCAACAAAGCCAGGGCGAACGTTTCTTCAAGCTAGTGACAATGCACACAGATGGTTAGGATATCTTTAATGGAAAACACTGAAATTATACCATATTGGCTCACATGTTCACATCACATCCAGTTAGAAAGAGGATGTAGTCCTTGCAATTAGAGATTTAAAATGGACAAGTAATTACCATTAAGCAAAATTAGGCTTTTTCTGACTCTTTCTCTGGCAGAGAACAATCTTTGCAGCACCGTTTCCTGATTTCATTATCATTATTATCATTATCACTGCTGTAGTTTGGCACTGCTTCTCTCTGAAACTGCTTGCAAATTTTCAGTTTGTAATTACACAAATGTGTGAAGGACAGATTGACATTGAGCAGGGCAAGGGGGGAATACAAGTCAGACTGCATGGATGTATGGATGGATGGGAATCTGAAGTGTTACATTAGATGATAGAGAATATGGAGAATCTGGAAGTTGTGCTGCTAAATGACGGAGTATTATCCCCCTTGTCATGATTAATGAAGTTCCTTGGCTATGACAACTGACTCTGTAATAGCTCCATTAGGAACGCCCCCAAAAGATTGATACAGTACCTCGCCCATCCTGCAGACCACTATCCTGCTTTTTACTACGTGTGCTCTGGGGGCCATACTGTGTGATTTTGATGAGCTCTAAATCACTTACATCTTCCACCGAGGAAAAGGCTTAAACCGCTAAGAGAGAATGATGCTTTTTGTTTTTTTGTTTCCTTTTTCCGCTGGGTTATTTTCCAACAGTTTAAAGAGCTTTTAACCTCACACCAGGCTTTGTTTTGCTCTCCTCAGTGATGTGTAAAAATGTAATTCTTCCTTATCATGACCCAAACATGCAGCCATTTATCCAGCGGCTGCCAGTTTTTATTTGCTCGGCTTCAGCTCGCTTGTCAGCCTCATGCCATGAATACCTGAAATGGAATTTTGAGTGGTTAAACACAGGTAGTAATTCAGTTTTTTTTCCTCTAATGAAAATTATTACCATACAATACTGTGCACATTATGTTAGGATTCTTTTTTTTTTTTTTAGCTGCGGGGCTTAATTGGGTGATCATTTCTTGTCATTTCATTGCCAAGAACTTTAATAGAATTTCTGGATAATTGCAAAAATGCTAATGGAAATCAGAGCTTTTGGAATGTAAAATTGCAGAAAACAAATAGCTATGAAGGTGGATGAATCACCAATAGTAATAGTATTGCTAATATCAGTGAGAGTACAAAGAAAATTGCACATTAGTGTGTTTCTATGCGAGAGGAATTTATGACCCAGAAAACACAACAGAGAGAAAGTAAATCACACGAGGATCCAGATATATGTCAGAAAACTAATAAAAAAAAAAAGAATTGATATGATGATATGATGNCAGTGAGAGTACAAAGAAAATTGCACATTAGTGTGTTTCTATGCGAGAGGAATTTACGACCCAGAAAACACAACAGAGAGAAAGTAAATCACACGAGCATCCAGATATATGTCAGAAAACTAATAAAAAAAAAAGAATTGATATGATGATATGATGCTCGGTAAAGCAGAGTCAACAATAAACAACCATGCAGGCGGTCCAGATTTGCAAGACATAAGCAGTCTCAATCTCCTGTATAGTGGGGCTGTGAGGGGGAAATGGGGAACGTTTCAATTACAGTATACACGGAAAGGGCATCTCTGCAGCAGGATTGATATGTCACTCTAACAATGTCCAATTAAAAAGGGAGAATGCTTCCATTATTCTTTTATTAGAAGGCCTGTGCCTGAAACTGCATCGAAAGACATGCACATTCCCGGTTAAAGGTGAGAGTCCATCAGGCGTGAAATGAGTACAGCACACATAAAATAATTCTTATTTCCCCATGGCCGCCATAATATAGCTTTGCAATTATACTGAATGAGTCTATGTGTGTGTCTGTGTCTGTGTCTGTGTGTTTTAATGCCATTGAAACATGCAAAAAGCACCTCTATGATTTGTTCTATTTATGTGATTTATCATTTATTTCCATTTCTAAATATCTATGAACTGGGAATGACATGATGCTTTAAGCATTAAGGCCGAGACAAGTGAGTGTAAGTGCTAATAGAAAGGAGCAGTCACCTGTTCTACTAATACACAACAGATGAAACGAGATTTCAGTGACATCCATTTTTGCAGTTCAAATATCCCTGACAACAGACATAACTTAATACATACTTCCTCTTCTTCCCTCTCCAGACGAGCCAGTTTCACAAAGTGATTAATGGGCACTGCCTACATTCAGATGTAATGGTGCCATCATCACTTTTAACAAACGATCGTCCCTTGCAAACAGCAGAAAAACCTACATCCTGCTCATGCATAAGCGTTTGTTTTTAGTTAAAGAAATACTTTGCAGGATTTTCCTAAAAACAAAATGTACTCATATGGAAATAATCCCTCTCAATTATCCCTCATGACCCACTTGAATTATGTATCGGTGTAGCCGAATTATCTGCAGAGAATTTTCTGTGCTCAGGATGTTTATAGGCGTGTTCCACCAAAGTGCGCAGGTGGGATCGGGACTTTATTAATAGGTAGCAACTGGTTGCCAGCAGGGATCCAAGAAACACAACACCAAAAAAAGCATGAATATAGTGAGACGAAACACCAAATGACAGTGAATTTGAGGTTGGCTTTTACTTTCACTTTCACTGTCAAGCGTATTTACAATAGACCCTTTTAGGGCTGACGTTAGCCTCCTTAGCTGGAGGCAAAATGTGACTCTCCACCACAGGACTGTAGGCTACATAGGACTTTTAAAATGTCGTCTTGTTGTGTTATTGGGAGCCAGAATAGAAGGAGTCATGGCTCAAAGCTTATTTTATCACGTACCAGCCGCCACTGCTTGTCAACAAAAATGCAGGATACTATGTTAAATGCGATAAGATGAAAGGACTGGACGGAGGCGATCCTCAAAAACGCTCGCATGTGCAGCACACACTTCATATCAGGTTAGGGAAAAAGTATTAACTGTTTTAGGGATGAATGACATTATGTGTATTAAGGGTTATCATGTCCACATAGTCGAATATTGGGGAGGTATTAAGAGGAATGTTGGATTTCTCTATAACGCTAACTTTTTTGTGCATTAGCTAACGTTAGCTTTGATAGCAAAGCAAACCGTAGGAAACCGTTCAAGTGTCATCCTCCTTTGTAAGTTTGGCATAGTAATCAACCACAGAGCCAAATCATCCGTCCACTTAGTGAGAGCATACGGGTCAGCCAGTCTGGTCCCGTTGGTCAGTGTTTACTTATTCAAGTAACACTCACGGTCCTGGAGAGTGAGTGACCTGACATGGTGCGTTTGTAAATTCAGTCCGAGGCTCTACACTAAAATGAGAGCCTTGTTGGTTGAAGAAACGGAGCGTTCTCTTTCTACATTAATTAACAAACGATTAAGTCAATTACACATTCACTCCGCTTCGCGCTCTGCTGCTTCGCCTCCCCAGACGGAGAGCCCAGCGTGTGCTCTGCCACTCTGAGAGTGCGGCGCTCTGGATAACCGGTATATTCCAACAGCGATATGAATGTACGAACTGTCCAGTTTGTGTGAAAGCGCGCTCTGGCACTCGAAATGAATATTTTACGAATGCACCACTTGCATCATCTTCCTCCACTGTCAAAAAACAAGCCAACAGACCTTGCTAGCTAGTGCTAGCTAACATCTATGGAGAATTGTTTTGCCTCCAGCTAAGCCCCACCCACCAAAAACCTTCATACTGTTTACTAACAGTAAAAGGGTCTATTAGTAACTGACAGTCCTGCACACTATATCTTGAAATGTGTCAAACTGAGCAAGAGGGGGAAGTGTTTCATACTGCCAATTTGGTGAAAAGGGCAGTAAAAGGACAAGGGACAGAAGATGAGAGGCAGGCAATTATAGCATTGTGTCCTCTTTCCAGTGTTCAGCAGAATATATCTTATAGAGCTACGAACAGTTGATTAATCCATTAGTTGTTAGACAGAAAATTTATTGGCAACTATTTTGATAACTGAATAATTTTGAATAGTTAAGGGATTAAGAGAAAGTACCAAAAAATTATCTGGTTCCTGCTTCTTCAATATCTCAGACTTTCTGCTTGTCTCTGTTTCATGTCATTACAAACTGAATATCTTTGGGTTTTTGACTCGTGGTTAGACACATTAAGAAATTTCAAGATGTGTCTTCTCATATCCACCTTGATTCAGCATATTTTTAATTGGCTTCCCGTTGACAAAGAAAGAGTCAAACACAAATCAAGCTCAGACTTCATGAGGTCTCCAAATATCTTTGCCAACTACTTCAAACGCCTCAGAGACGATCGCAACAAGGCAACAAGAACGGATTTGATTCTTTTTAGATTCAAGAGTTCAGTGGGTTTTGTATGAGGCTGCAATCGAGTGAAATTAACTTCCAGTATCTCTGAAAGTCACTGAAGCAGAGAGAAATTCTGAGCTGGCAATGAAGAAATGGGCAGCAAATAGTCTCTCAAATGGGACCCTCGAACAAATTATGTTAGTGCTGTCCTCTATCTATCTATCTATCTATCTATCTATCTATCTATCTATCGATCTATCTGTTGTACTACTTAGTGCCTGCAGTTGGTGCTACTTTCAGACCTGCAAGTCTGTCCATAAATGTTATTAGTTGAATGGCATCTCATGTTTCAGTCACGCTGCGTGTCCTTATTGACTAATAGTCGGATGTGCTCTTTTCCTATTCACAAGGAGAGAAAAGGGGCAGTAGTTCATATGAAAATGAACCTTGCTCGAGTATCTGCTGTGTAACTGGCATGCCATGAAAGGAATACTTATGCAAAGAGAAATGGCCTGCGGGGTCTTTATCATGACCCAGTTCAAACTTTGCGGGAGGCAAGAAAGCTCTTCATGGCTTCTCTTCTTCTCCAATACAGTAGAAATGATGGAATACATTAATGCCAATGGAGGACTATGACCTGACACATAAATCAATGGCAATGAATATGTGCCCGACAAATCTAAAGGAGATGGGTAGAGCATCCTGTTGGTTCCCCAGTGACAGTGGGGGGAGGGGGATGACAAACTGAGTGGGGAATAGCTCAAGTGCTTAACAATATGGCAAAAAAAAAAAAAAATGCAGGCTGATTGAATCCGTGCACTCCCACTCCACCAGCTACCTCCTCCAGCTACTACATTGGACCTAATTATCCAGTGTAAGCAGCAGCCTGGGGATAAGCCGCATCTGAATACTCAAAACTGTCTGTTATACCTCACAATTTAAACCTGCGTAACACTGGTTATCAGCATTTTCTCCTGCTTCAAGCTCCCCCGTCACTTTTCTGGAGAGCATAATTGTCTTGATATGCTCATCACGTACGGCATGAAATGTTGATTCCACCTTAATTATCTTCCCCAGGGGTCATCGCTGTGACTTCTGCAAAGTAAATAAAGCGGCGCTGCATCCACACAGGCGAGCCTCGCAGTGTTAGTTACCTGCCGCGCTATTTTAAGTTGGAGCCCAAATGAATGCCTCGTTCGCCATAATTAAACAAGCCACCTTGACACATTTCAACAATTAACTTTTAATCACTTGGATCTCCCTAAATCAAAATCTCTCGTTTGACGTTTATAACGTCTTCTCTTTGGCTGGGACGAAGGGTCAGTCTCATCAAATAAAATTTGAAATAAATCATGTGAAGTAATTGGGAGTGTGAGAGAGGCCACTCTCATCTGGTGCCCAAATATTTCATCTGAGCAGAGGGTGATTGGCTGCTCGGAAGTCAGGAATATCTTGCCAAGAGAACCCATTAGGTGTATGTTATTTACTACTATTATCAGCACTTTAGTCAACTATCTGCATGTGAAAAATCTCTTAAAGGGACAGTTGACCCACAAATCAAAATACATATTTTTCCTCTTAGCTGCAGTGCTATTTATTAAACTAGATTATTTTGGTGTGAGTTGTCAAGTGTTGAGATATCGGCTGTAGAGATGTCTGCCTTCTCTCTTATATAATGGAACTAGGTGGCACTTGGCTTGTGGAGCTCAAAGCACAAATTAAAAAAAAAAACCCCCCAAAAAACCTCAATAGTCTCTTTTCAGAAATCATGATCCAGTTTCTCACGACCTTGTTGTGAGCACTTTCATGAAGATACTATTTTCCTTCTACTGAATTACACCTGCTAACCATGCAAAATGAGGTGCGCATCTACATATGGAGAAGAGGCTCGTGCTCGTGACTGTGAAAGATTTAAACATTAATGGTGTCCTTTGCTGAGCTGTAATGTTAGCTAAAGCGGGATTTATACTTGGTGTCAGCTTTATGAAGAGCCTACACAGCATTTATACTTGTACCATGGTGTCACTCTGTAGTTACACCTCCAAACCACTAGTCGTTGGCAGGGTTTCTGTGAAGTGCTGTAAAGTTTAGTTGATTCAAAACACACACTAA
Organism: Epinephelus moara; assembly: GCF_006386435.1. Taxonomy (NCBI): domain Eukaryota; kingdom Metazoa; phylum Chordata; class Actinopteri; order Perciformes; family Serranidae; genus Epinephelus; species Epinephelus moara. Next base: position 27,085,262 of record NC_065511.1, on the reverse strand, counting down.
ACATGGCTTAGTGGCGACACTTTCAAACACAAGTAAACAAATCAGCTTCACTATGAGCTTTTACAGACAAAGCACTTGTCTTTATCTGGACACATTTTCCCCACAAATACAACATGCTAATGTTTTTAGCACAAGCCTATGGCATTCTACATTGTATAAATTAGCCTAGCAGCTAGCAGAGATTTTCTCTACGTATATGAAGCCAGGGACAACAGCAACATTTAACAAAGGTAACGTTACAAAATTCAGCTCCATTACAACTCACAAGGTTCACCGCCAAAACAACTGTCTTATACTAAACAGGTTTTCCAAACAAATAAAACATGCTAACATTATTAGCACAAGCCATGTGTATATATTACCTTAGCAAGCGGAGATGTCCTCTACTAATATGAAGCAAAGGTAAATCACACACACGACTTAAAATGCTATTTTTGTGGAGGCTTTATTGTCTTCACAAGTTATTGTTTCTTATCTGTTGGAGGAAATGGTTTCAGCTTACAAAAATAGACAGGAGGTCTGCGTCACCGTGATGTGTAGTCACATTTCTGGGGAGGTGTATGTCAGGCTACGGTGTAGGTTATGGCGTAGGCTCTAAGCTGTAGGTACAGCATCGATTTGACGCACAAGTATAAATCCCACTTAACTCACTGGTGCTGAAAGAGTTACTACAAAGATGGACAACATGTCCCCACATAGGCTACTCAATTCAAAATATTCTGGATACAGCTGCTGTCATTTTGCGCTGGTGATGTCATTTGGAGCTTAAGTCTTCACAGTAGCAATCTCCATGGTATCGAGTTCCTGCCCATATGCCCGTCCAACCAACTGCAAGCAGTGCCATTAATCCAGAGCACACAGACTGAAATCCACAGCTGTCATTTATGACATCACACCCCCTTTTATAGCATCAAATAACTAATTAAAATCAAAGTTATCGGAAAATATAAAACTTGAACATACTTCAGTGAAAAGAACTTTTTAAAAAGACAGAAACCATCATTGGGAAAAAAAAAAAAGATTTGATGACGTTCCATCTGCTAAAATGGAGGGGGCGGAGTTTATGGTGAAGAAGATGTTCTGAATATACTTTTGGGGAGCTGCCATATTATCCATCTTTATATACAGTCATTGGTGTTGCCAGGAAAGCTAGCACCACTTTTTTTGCCCCTTTGAGCACCACGACCTGAGTGAAATCTGGTTTTATTGCATTGGAGAGAAGGCAGACGTCTCTTCGGCTGATATCTCCAACACTCGGCGACTCACACCAAAACAACCTAGACTGATAAATAGCTCTACAGGTAAGAAGGAAAAAAAAAAGGATTTTTGATTCTGGGTGAACTGTCCCTTTAAAGTGTGACTTTAAGTGACGTCCTCCCTAATGAAAGAACCATTGTACATGATTCCATCAAACACACAGAGTGCTCCCCACAAACCCTCTCATCACCTGTTTCAAGCATACATCTATTTCACTCCTCAAACTGAATCCCCTCAACAAAATCGGCAATGCCACGATGCCTTTAGTGAATGATGAAAGCAAAGAGAAAAAGCATAGTTCATATTGACATTCCCATCTGCATATGTCTTATTCATTCTTTTCACTCTGGAGCAAATTAAACTTGAAGTGAAACTCAGGACATTTTTCTACACTGAAACCCAATTACACTTCACTTACTGTCGACAGCCCGGCACACTGCATTCCACATTTCAAAGCAAATCTCTGCTGGCTGTGTCATAACTTAAGCGTTTTAGCAAATTTAAGATGATTCACTTCTCTCTGTTTTGACTTCCAAGAGCAACGGCAGGATAAATACAATGATATCAACTTTGTTTCTCAGGAAGCTACAGTATCTCAGACTGGATGAGTCACTCAGTTGTTTCAACAGCAGATGTGAAGTAATCTGGTTAGATTTGTTTGAAGACAGATGAGGGTCCGTGTTCAGGGCACGCTAACAGATTGTCACTTTTATTTATGCTGTAAAATGATTGACAGTATAAGATGAAACAGACAAGCATAGACTGACTCAGTCATTGTAGCCAATTAGTGTGTAGGTGTGAAAGTTCTACTCTAAGCTACAGTTAGTAACAAAGGCAGGACCAGGCATTGCAAACCTTCGGGGCTCAGCCCAAAGCTAGAGGGTCAGGGGGAACGCTCCCCGGGGAGATTTTTATCCCATTTACGACAGCTACATAAATGATTTTGAAAGGCATTTTGGGTAATAGCACGCCAAAAAAAAAACTGTACAAATCTGCTCTCCAGCTGTTGTCATCCTTCTAAAACCATAACACAATAATTGTTGAGGATGAATAATTTTCATTCCTGCCACCTAAAAAGAGGCAAAAAATTCTGACGTTACTAGTTAAGCAGGATTTATACTTCTGTGTTGAACGGCATTCCAACGGCATAGGCGCTGCATTGACATACAGCCGTATCCTACACTGTAGCCTGACCTGCACCTCCCCAGAAATGTAACTACACGTCGTGTTGATACAGACTTCCTGTCTATTTTTGTAAGCTGAAACCATTTCCCTCAGTGGAAACGAAGCTTTTATTTACTTTTATTCCAGAGATATGAAAAAAATTTTGCAAAGACAATAAAGACCCAACAATAACAGCATTTTAAGTCTTGTGTGTGATTTAATTTTGTGGAATTTAAACTCTGAGATTTATCCTAGCTTACTATGAGTAGAGGAAATCTCCGCTAATCGCTAGGCTAATTCATACAATGTGAATTGCCATAGGGTTGTGCTAATCATGTTAGCATGTTATTTGTTTGGAAATCGTGTTTAGTACAAGACAATTTTTAAATTTTTTCAGTGAACCCTGTGAGTTGTAATGGAGCTGAATTTTGTAACGCTACCTTGTTTTGAATTAACTAAATTTTACAGCACTTCACAGAAACTGCCGCTGAGTAGTATTTTGAAGGTATAACTGCAGTGTGACACAGTCACACCTTTTTTCTCTGATAACTTAGGATCTAGACATTCAGGAGATTTTTAGTCGGGGCTTGAATTATCTGCAGAGGTCTCCTCTGCAAAAGAAATGGAACCGGTATTTAAAACCAGTCAAAACACTGAATAAAGCAGTTTCACATTTCAAACCAGTTGCTGGACAGCAAGTTGGATTGGTCTGTAAACTCAGACCAACTCTACAGGAAAGGGCAGAGCAGGTGTTACTTCCTGAGAAGGCTGGCTTCCTTTAACATCTGCAGGAAGCTACTGCAGATGTTTTATCAGTCTGTGGTGTGCTGGGGGGGGACATCAAGAAAAGGGATAGCCTGAGACTGGACAAACTCATCAAGTGTCCCAGCTCTGTGGTGGGCATGGAACAGGAGTCTGTGGTGGCAGTGGCAGAGAGGAGAACCATGGACAAACTGCTGGCTATTTTGGACAATGACAGCCACCCTCTGCACACTGCAGTGGCAGACTGCGATCACTGAACTGCTCCACGGACTAAGAAAATCCTTTGTCCCCAGAGCAGTCAGACTGTACAACAGCACCTGCACTAACTAACTTCTTATCCCAATAGACTCATTTTTAGCCACTTTAAGCCACTTCTGCCACTTTACAACACATAGTATATATTTTTTTTTATGCCTACACTTGTATTATTCTTGTATTTTATCTTTCCTTGATTTTATATTTTAAGTATTATTTCTATTGGAATGTGTGTGTTATGGAGCAGCTGCAAAGTGAATTTCCTTCGGGATCAATAAAGTATCTATCTATCTATCTATCTATCTATCTATCTATCTCTGAAGCTGCTCGTTGCAGGTGGGCTTCTAACTATGACGGCCAATGTGTGAACACATATGGCCATATCTGGCACTAGTGTTTGGTGTTTCCATTCTGGGTTACTGTAAAAACATGGTGGTGCAACATGGCGACCTCCATAAACAAGGACCTGCTCCCTATGTAAACATAAATGGCTCTTCTTATTTTTAGGTGATTATACACGAAAGAAAACAGACTTATCACATTATATTCCATTTATGCCAATATATCCAACTAAATCCTACACACTGGACCTTTAAGTAATGAGACAGTACCAAGTTAACTGTTACCCCCGTTTCCACTCTTTGAGCTATGCTAAGCTAACCAGCTGCTGGCCGTAGCCTTATATTCAATGACATTGTACCAATCTTCTCATCTAACTCTTAGCCAGAAAACAAAATACTGAACTACTGCTTTAAGTGCAGTGCACTTTTGTTGTTTAAATTTATTGCTACACTGCTTTATTACATTTCAACATTTATTCTAAAACTTGTGTTTTCAGATTAAGATTTTAGATAAAATTTAAAAAAAAAATGTGCTAAATTTATAGATTATGATGCATTGTTGTAGATAACACTACCCATCAGTATATAAGGAAGTTAAAATTGAGGCCAGCATATAAATTCACTATTAAAATGCTAATTATAATAATATAATCCATAATAATAATCCAATAATATACTATGCATAATGTGTAACACTCTGAAAGGGACACCTACATGTAGAGTATATTTTGCAAATACATACTTCATGTACTTTCACTAGAGTGTTATTATGAAGGCAAGACCTTTACTTGGAGTATTTTTACATTGTGGTGTTACTACTTTCACTTAAGTAAAGAATTTTAGTGCTTCTTCTGGAAACACATTATTTTATTCATCTGAGGCAAAAAGAGAAACAAAAGGAGGCACTGATGACCAGCTACAAGATCTACAGTAGAGCCTGGTAATGACTCGGTCAGCTGTACAGTCGCTATAAAAGAGTGGGAGGAAACACTGCGGAGACCTATGAAGCAAGGAGGCAAACCCCACCTGCTGACTGGTGCTACTTCCCAAGTGAGGAGGGAGCACAGGGGCCAAATATGGCCCCGAGACAGAGGGTCTGTCACAGTGTAGCCAATGCCAGGCTGATTTCACGGTTGATGTCCCCCAGAGAAGAGAAAGATGTGCCATTACCGCCTGTGAGTCTATTCTCCACCAACAGGGGTCACTCTGTGTTTAGCAGAAAGAAAAAAGACGGCAGCTGATGGAGAAAAATAGTAACAAGAGAGAGGGAGATGGGTAATCAGGATGCAGCATGAATGAAGGTGAGTTTGGAGGGAAAATTACACTGGTACGAGTGGGTGGTCAAGGGGGAAATGACACAGGAGATGAGTGTGGACATTTTGGGGGAGAACAGATTGATCCAGGCAAATTAACCAAGCAACTGTCAGATGGACAGGTACAGGAAGACAAAAGGAGCGACAGACAGGGGAAGGCTGATGGGTAAAAAAACTGATTGAAAAAAGGAGGTGATGGAGAGACTCCAGTGGGCCGGATACCGTTTGGCACTGTTTTTGCTTCTTGAAAACTGGTCAGTGAACAGACTGGAAAGTTCCAAAAATTCCACTAGCGCAGTGATGGCTATGGTGCTATGATCCTCAGGGAGTGAAAAGGATGGATTAGTCCATTTTTATTGCTTGGCGAACGCACCCAACAGCCCTGTCTGCTCATCAATCATTCACAGTATACTCCTATTCCCCAGTAAGCTGCCCCCTTGTCCTCTCTTTTCTCCTTCCAAATTCTCTCTTTCCCTTTCCCATTCTTCTTTCGTTCTGTCTGTTCTCCATTGTCAGTCCTCAGAGCCTCAGAGCACAAGTTGAGATACATTAAAGATGAATGGGCACGGATCTTCCCATAGGATCCTGTCTTAAGTTTTTTTTTTTCTTTTTGGAGTGAAGTCTATTTCATTCTCTCTTCACTTCTCAGTATTGGTTAGACTTAATGTGACGTGAGAGTTGAAGAGTGTTTTCAAGGTAACTCTCCTCCTCAACAATTAGCGGGAGCTTAACAGGCATCCAGCCAAAAGATTTTACTCACAATTTAACAGCCAGGAAAACTCCTCGTTAGAGAAATGCACTTTCATGTAACTGTTTACAACGCTGCATCAGGTAGTGTGGAGTAGAATAGAGTGGATTCTGCTGGGATAGAAACCCTCCAGCTCTCCAGAGACAAAACAAAGCTTTTTGTTGTGCAGGGTTAGCAACAGAGCTGTGGCCTTACAAAAAAAAATAAAAAAATCCATCACCAATACGTTATGTCTATGCTTTATAGATTTGAAGTCCAAATATTTGAGGTTTTTATGAGGCACTTGAGCTCACTTGGCCGGCAATAAGCCTCCATTTGATGTGGGTTAATATCTACAACATTTGCACAGCTCAGTATAGCCTATAGCCACCAAACCTGTGCGTGATTGTGTTCAGCACCAAATACTATTAAGATTTTGTATGTATACTAATTAATTTCTCTTCAAATGAGTAATGAGAAGCCAGCCCATTTGGAATAATAGCTTATGCATTTATAAAACACTTGCTGTCTAAAGGCAGGCAGCCTTTGTGGACGGCATCATTGTGCCTCCCTCTTCCCCCCCCCCCCTTTCGACATCATTTTTAGCCTGGTCAAAAACTGAATTAATGTGTCTTCTCCACTCAGAGATCGGAAGGTAATTTCCCTATTCCCATCTATTTATTTGAGGAGCAAATGAATTCTCCATGCACGCCACCATGCTCTCTCTTTTCTAACAGATGTTTGAGTGTCTGCGTTGCATCCTGGGTGATTAACCCCGGATTTCGTTCGACTAAATTTGGATGCTCCAGATTCTCGTCAGCACTGTTGTGGGATCTAAGTGCTCGCGTGCAACACTGAGGTGCTTCCTTATCTATTTTTGATACCTGCCAGTGGTGGAGGAAGTATTCAGATCCTTTACTTAAGTAAAAGTATTAATACAGAAAACTGTAAGAATACTCAAGTTACAAGTAAATTCCTGCATTGGAAATGTTACTTAAGTAAAAGTATGCACGTATATGTGCTTCAAGTATTAAAAGTATTCAAAGCTAAGGATGCCCTTCTGGACTCAGGGTCCCTCCAGCATAAGGCAGGTTTGACATAAGACTTTACAAGACTTTTTTAAGGCAACCTATGAATGAAATTAATGCCCAATTTACTTATTTTGCTCTGACACCACAGTATATCTGCTGTCTGTGCAGGCCTATGCCTGAATGTTGGTCATCTGTTGCTGCTGACCCCGGTGTTGGTACCGGAGATGGGGTTGGAGGTGCGGCAAAGACGAGGGTACAACAGAAGTGGGAAATACTTTGCGTTTGTTGGCGAGTTTTCTTGGCAATTTGGTGTTTCTCACTCTGCATGTGGGATCTACTGCTTTGACAATGCACTGAGCCTTGTAACAGTTTGGTTAAACAGCACATTTTCTTTGAATTTAGTGTACAATGACAGCTCACTTGCAGACAGTGGATTGTATGCTCTAAATACCCCTGCCCATAATTAAATAAGAGTGATGTTGTTGCAACTATCCTCCTATCCTTTACCATGTGCAAGAGGCATACAGTAAATTATCATATCAAAAAAAGATGCTACCAATTATTTTTAGATTATACAATGCAATGTCCAAAAAACCCCACTACTTTATGTGTTGGCACTTTTAAGACTTTTAAAATATTAATTCAAGATATCTTAATACCAATTAAGGCCTTATGTTTAGATTAATAAATTAAATGCCTTCAAAGACTGTTTAAGGATCCAGGGTTCCTTTGGATTAACATAAAAGCAGGATTTTTTTATATTATTATTAAGGATTAATCTGGTGGTTATGTTCTTGATTAATAGGTCGATTGTTTGGTTTGTAAAAATTCAGAAAAGAAAGTGAGACATGCCATCACAGTTACCCAAAGCCCAAAGTAACACCTTCACAGTGCTTGTTTTGTGCAGCCAATAGTGCAAAACTCAAAATTATTGACAATAAATTGAAATTAGTAAAAGGAAAAGCAGCAAATCCTCAGATTCATAAAGACAGAACAATAAAATGCTTGAATTTTTTGCTTAAAATTACTATCAAAATAGTTGACAATTCATTTTCTGTCCATCCACCAATCAGTTGATCAACTCACGGTTCAATTATGCACAGTGTTACATATGTATACAGACATGGAAAGAGCCCTCTGAGCCCACATTTTGTGCAGCACATTCTCACTCCAACCTCGACATATATCGATGTTCGGTCATGAACTTTCCACGTCCAGATATGATGTGAAAGGTACCCTGGGTGCATTGGTTGTTGATGTTCTAGGAAGCTGTGTCAAGTTCTGCCTGTTACATGCATTGTCTTCCGAAATAAACACTATGTCAGTACAACTGTGAACTGACTTTTTTTTTTTTTTTACCTCCAACAACAAACACACATGGTTAGGTTTAGGAACAAAGAACAAGGTTTGGCTTTAGAATCTTACGAGACACAAACACCGCTCTCCCAAGTGAAAGTTGACTGTTTGTTGGACCCATCCACACCAATCCCGCCCTCCGTACACAGACTTTTGCCGCCTTAAATTGTCCCACCACCTTTCCTCCTAATGCCGTGGAGTGCCATTAAATTAGAATGGCAAAGATTGGCTTTTTTCATCAATTTCTGATGCTGCAAGTCGTTGCTCAAGAGCCAGATTTCGACAAGTCTGGAGTGAGACTGGGTTGTTTTGTGATAGCGTACAGATACTGATGAAACTGAGCAGTGCCAACAGACATCGTGGAGGCAGTGTAGGATCTGTAGAAATAAATCTCCGTCCACATGTTGCAATGTATTAAATGGTCTCACAGACCACTGCCACCTACAAGTTTACCGCTGTTAAAACACTTATTATTACAACCTCCTCCACTGTCGCCATATTTGCTGTTGTCAGAAAGTTTTGACTCCGCCCTCTTGTGCCAATTTATAACAAAACATCATATTTTCGAAGCTTTTTGTGGCTTTTGTAGGCAATAATCTCAATTTGTTAAAAAAATGTATGGAGTGGAGTGTGAGTAAAATGTCCCCTAAAAAGACAATAAATGAAGAAGAGAGGTAAAGTACATGAACCTCACATTTGTACTTGAGTAAATCTACTTAGTTACACTCCACTACTGATATCTGCCAACCACAAGAACTGATATGATAGGAATATAATACAGAGCAAAACAAGCCGTCGCCATGAACAGCTGTGTCACAGTCCATTATTTAATGCAGCGAGACTCATTTTGTCTCTTAAAAGCCTCCTCTATTATTACCTCCTCCGCACAAACAACCCTGGTTTTCTAAATTATGACTCCTGTAAATTATTTTAGGAGTGTCGACTCTCTGCTTTGGGAACACCTCTCGAAATCAAACAACAACTCGCAAAAGTAGGATGTGCTTGTTTTCGTGATATAAGGCGTCCTCAAAAGAAGTGTCTTTTCTCTTTGTGTGTGTGTGTGTGTGTGAGTGGATTGGCTAGAGCTCCCTTGTGCACAGTTAAGCTACAAGAGCTCCCCATGTCAATATTAGTGTTTACATTCACACTCAACTGTGACTCAGTTTGGTACTTCTGAGGACGGATGGTTAATCTTGCCTTATGTCACTCTTAACATCCTTGGCAACTGGCCGGATTTATAGACTAATGACTCTGTTTCGGTGGACTGGGACCAGTAATTAATTCAACGCAGTGTTTGTGGAGTGAATCAGTTACTTGTGCTGTGTTTTATCTCACCTTGTGCGTACTGCTTCAGTGTTCTGGTGTACACATATATACAGTATCAAAGAGGGAATCACAGAAAAGCAGCTGTAGCTGTTCTGATTAAAATTCAAAGGCCTACTTCATTTTCACCAAACAAATCTGTAGCATGAACACTGGACAAGCAAAAATAAGAAAAGCAACATTAAAGTTTTGGATTTGAATACTTACGTTTGCTGCAAGAATATGTGTGGGGAAATTATTAATATTTTATTTAGTGTTTTCGGAATCACAGAATATTTGTATTATTATTTATTTATTGTACATTTTTTGCCTAATGTTTTCTCCGAATTGTGTATTTATTATTTAAAGCCGCACTGATCATTATCAACACTGGATCAAATTGCTTTCTGGTTCTCTCATAGTGACAAATCCACAGAGAATTATCGCCCAACTCTGCAGTTCCCCTCGTCTCTACACAGCGTTTTAGTGTCTTTTAGCTCCTTGTTTTGGTTTTACGGCCCACAACTTCACTGTTTTGTGTTCAATCTCAAAGCTCTCATCAGTGATGTTTTCAGCAGAAAGCTGTTTCCAGTGAAAAAGCTCTAATAGACCCTGTGTAGCAGCACCAAACAGCAGACAGATAAAGTTAGAGACTAGCTGGTGAACACAGTGGGGCATTTTGCAGCTAAAGAGACAGATATTTCTCATGAGTGGTTTGAGACCAAAACAGAGCTCAAAAGTGGGTGAATAATAGATCTGATAAAGAGAGACAGAGCACCCTCTACTACATATATTGTATAACACTGAACTGCACATTATACTGGGCCTATAGAGCTGCCTTAAGTGCCATGTATAGACATACCTTCTATGGTACATATAAGCTATAAGCTATTAAAATAATAACTGCTGGCAGATTCGTATATTTATACATCATGTCTTCGTCTTAAACATACATGTGGAAGACACAGCGAATCCTTAAGTCTAACTGCATCTGTGGATGGATACCTTTAAAATGTCTGACCCTGGTTAGTGGGGTTCAGGTCTCCTGTAATTTGTGCTTCCCCATAGTTGCTAAAGCAGGATTTATACTTCTGCGTCGAATTGACACCATACCTACGTCATAGCCTGATGTGCACCTCCCCAGAAATGTAACTACACTTGCAGCGATGCAGACTTCCTGTCTATTTTTGTAAGCTGAAACCATTTCCCTCAGTGGAAACAAAGCTTTTATTTAATTAATTTCACAGAAAATAAACAATAAATTGTGAAGACAATAAAGTCTCCACTAAAATAGCATTGTAAGTCTTGTGTACGAATAATCCTGGCTTCATATGAGTTGAGGAAATCGTCTCTAGTTGCTAGGCTAATTTATACAATGTAAAATGCCATAGGCTTGTGCTAATAACGTTAGCATGTTATATTTGTTTAGAATAGGACAGTTGTTTTGTCCGTGAACCTTGTGAGCTGTAATGGAGCTAAATTTTGTAACGTTACCTTTGTTAAATGTTGCTGTTGTTCCTGGCTTCATATGAGTAGAGGAAAAGTCAGCTAGCTGCTAGGCTAATGTATACAATGTAAAATGCCATAGACTTGTGCTAAAAACATTAGCATGTTGTATTTGTGGGGAAAATGTGTCCAGCAAAGGACAAGTGCTTTGTCTGTGAATCCTGCTAGCTATGATGTAGAGTAATAGATTTGTGTACTTGTGTTTGAAATTGTCGCTATTAAGCCATGTATAATGTGTGTTTAATGTGTGTTTTGGGTGTGTTTTAAATCAACTAATTTTTACAGCACTTCACAGAAACAGGCAAATAGGCAATGCAGTAACAGCATCTTGATTTATATTTGATCAGCGCTGCCTAGTTTGACAGTTTGACTACAGTTCACAAGCAGTGATCAACATGACAGCTGCGTTAGAGACTCCTTGGCTCTGATTGGTTGTTTTCGTTCACATGCAGTAAGGCTATTAGAGGTGCTACAAGGCAACAGAATGGGCAGAAGATTGTTTTTTCTTACTGATTATCTGTCTCATTTAGTGCTGTGTGGATATGGTGACAGTTTCAGCAAATTTTATTTATTTATTTATTTTAAAGTTACCAACTACATCTTTAAGAAAAACCCTTGAAATCCAAACCTTTCCATCGGAGAAAGGCGAGACGCTCCATGCTTTCTCCACCAGTTAATTAAGGTTTTAAAAAAAATATGCTCAGGACTTTTATGCTGGCGCTCCACATCCAGCACAGACAAATGATGTGTGTGTCTTGCTAATCTGGGGTTTTATAGAGTCGCCTTTGGAGATAAATCGAGATAGAGCACATGCCACATCAAAGCATCAAAGCAGACTGAGATGCAGATGGACTTTGTGTCCCTTCATTACACATGCACTAAACCTCTTGGCTATGATTTCACTTGCCACTGGTGAAGGGATATGCGGCCACTTAACCAGCTGTAGCCTGAGCCTGTAGTGACAAATGGCCAAACACATTTATTTCTCTCAATCAATATCACCGCCTATACCTCCATCGCTAAACGCTCTTCATATATGTGTCAGAATCCATCCCCCCTTTTCTTTCCCATCTGTCTTTCTGTCTCCATTTCTCTTCCTGCTCACTCTTCTGTCTTACATAGACAGGCATACATGCACACACTTACACACAGACCCACGTGTACACGTAAGTTCATGTGTAAGGATGGGATCTGGGTGCCATGACAACAGGGCACATCAAAATCCAATTAAATGGAACTTCCTCCCACTTCACCAGACCGACAAATAACTTCCTCCTACCCTCTTCTCCACTTTGCATGAAAATAACTTTGGGATGTTTAAGTTATTCACATCTGCACTCTTGTAAAGTTGATAAGATTAATACGTCAAATCAAAGTGGTGGAGGAAATGGGGGGTTCAAATTTCTGCAGAATGAACAAGTGGTAACCTGCTGCACAAATGCAATTTCTCTGGACATGGCGCCACGCTATATGACACGCACGCAGAGCGATAATGCTCCAGTAGCTGCATAAAGAGGAAATTCATGCAAGCATAATACTCATGCATTAAATTTTATACTTAATGCATTTAAAACGGGTGAAAAAAACTCACATTGCAGGAGAATATTTAAACAGGCTTAATGTCTTTCTGCCTTTAAGAGTGATATAGTACTCTGGATCATTAGTTACCTCTCTCCTGACATGTGCCATATTGGATGATACATGTTCAATGGGATGATCTATACGAGGAAGGATGGCAACATGATCTACTGCACTTGTAAAACACACACTGTAGCAATGCTTACTTCCTCAAGACCTGAGTTTGTGTAGCTTTGCAGCAAAGCATGCATCTGTAGATCCCCATCTGCCGCTGGGTTTCCACAGTGTGTTAAACGGAGTGGGCATCATCAATCACTGCCACCCCCACATGGGCACTGCCAAGCCCCCAGAGAGAGATGCAGGAGCCGGGCAAGACAGAGAAGCAAGCTCCCTGCCTCCAGTGAGAAGCAGCTTACATATTACGCATCCGAGAGGCTGGCCTGGTAATGTCCCTCAAGGGCTGCCTTCATGCTGTGCTCAGTGGCTGCTCGGGGACAGGCTGCTGCAAGACTAAACGCATGAGACTGAACATCACATTAACGCCGGGGCGAGCCTTGGGAGGCCTGCCAGTGTAGATTGAGAGGCCAGGCCCACCACCACAATTAAAAAGAAAATGATTAACAATTAGCCTGCTTGAGAGAAATAAACAAGCGGTTTGCCGAGACAACTTTTCCACTGCTGTAGACCCATTTGTGTAATGGGGGGAGCATGTATATTCTGTTCAAGATAGTGAAGTGCACTCCATGTGCTGATGAGTGTGCATAGCCCACGGGGCTCAGCAGGGTTTGTGCCTCCTACACCACGCCGCCCAAACCTACGCACTCCACTCGTCGAGCAGAGAGAGGAGAGAGAGCGAGGTCATGTGTTTACTTTGTAGCAAACCGTTGGCCTCAGCACCACTCATGCTCCTCTGTTGTGGACAGATTTGACAGTTGCACAATTTGCCAAATTAATAGAATCTGCAAAACGCTACGTCCTATTCTTGTTCATGGGTCACCGTTAAATTATGGATCTGCTCCTGGATTGTGCCGCTGCCTTGTATAAGTTTGCTGCGTATTGGCCGCAATGACACTTGTCGAATGCTGACTCAGAGTGACTTTTATAAATTGTGAAATAAATCAAAAGACACGGGAGAAAACAGACTTGATAAAATCCTCTGACAATTGAATGATAAATTTGCTGGCCCGTACCCGAGTGTGCTCTGGATTGCCTGGAGGTTATTGCTGTGTACTTTATCCACTGTTGGTCATTCATCACCTGGGCACAGTATCAGCCACAGTCTCTCACTCATATGCAGAGACAGAGAGAGAGAAAAGCAAATGCAGGCTGAAAGGCACACTGCTACCAGGTGTATTTCTGTGGGTAAATGTTAAGATAACACTTCATGATTAATACTGTAAATCTCCGTCTGTCCTAATAGATTTTTTCGTACATAAACATGACCTTTACTTTTCACTTGGTTTTCATAGAAACAGATGAAACTGCATATATAATATGGCTTAATGGAGTCAAATCACCCAAAGTGAAAGAAAACATAACTCATTCACCTCCAGTGGTTCTAGTCATGCAGAGAGAATTATGTCTCCACACCAATAGAATGAGAGTTAAAGGAGCTGTATGTAAGAAATCTAAAGCAAATAGTCATAAAATCCTCCTAATATGTCACAGAGACTAAGGAATAAAGTTCATATAACATACTGATCTCACCGACAACAATAGTACAGCCACAATATTCGCATTTAAAACATTTTTTTGCGGTCTGCAAATCATGTTTATGTTTTGAATTTGTGTTTTGGCCTGTTGCGCCACCCACCGCCGTCTACCAGTCACACAGTCAGTAGAGTCTCAGCATCAGTTACAGTTACGACTGAGCCACAGCAGCACAGCAAGCAGCATTAGCAGTGTCATAACATTACATACATACATAACATTAGCAGCCGGCTCCTCCTCCGCTGTATCCCGGCAGCAGCGTTAGCAACAGAGAAGCCGGACTTGCTCGAACGGTCCGCTGGAAAACCGAAGATCAAGGACGCGGCGACGCAGCCCTGCCACGGCAGCCGCCCGTGGGCAAACAAATCAGTCTCCAGCGTGCCGCTGTCCAGCAACCTCGAATCTGTAGGGGAGGGGGGGCGGACACGACTCGCGGCAGTATTTTGAATTTGAGTGCAGTAACCGTTTTGGCCACATTCTTACATACAGTGCCTTTAATGAAAAACATGTAGGCATTATACGTTTCTGCAAAGCACTGATGCATTTGCACATTTTTATGTCACAGGTACGTTAAAACATTTCAACGATGCTGTGGTTAGCGTGCAGTTAGGCACAAAAACCAGTTGGTTATGGTTAGGAAAAGGTCATGCTTTGGCTTGAAGTACCCGATTCTGGGGGCAGCCTGCTGGGCTGGAAAAGCAGCTGTGTCTCTGTAAATACAACCACTCTCTGTGCCACTGTGTCCTCTTGAAAAAGCGGGGATAGTGGCACAGTGTTGGGTCATCCAAAAACAGTGTTTGGGGGCTGAAAAGCCGCTGAAAAGGCAACAATGACAACCCGTGTTGTTTTGTATTGGTCTCGAACAGCAGTTTGCAGCTTGACAGGCATCTTGCCTTGGTGGCACGCCATCCACCATCACCTCCACTTCTTGATGACAAAGTCAGCTCACGTAATACGTCACTTTATGTTCAACTGTATGTTTCACCAAAGCAGTGGTTTACGTGTAGTTAGATTGAGGCACAAAACCACTTGATGATAGTTAGGAAAAAATCTGAATTTGGCTTTAAATACCCACTTTTAGTGGCACATTGCTGCCTGGAAAGGCACAAAACAACCATTTTTAGTGGCACTATTCTGGCACAAAATGCAACAATAGCTGGGAAAAATAAACAACCACCTTTTGCACTCATTTTGCTGGAAAAAACAGCAACGGGTCGCCAAAAAACACCAATGTTCGGTGCCCAAAAAGCCACTTGTAAGAACAATGTTGGGGGTGTTGGTGGCTTATTGGATAGAGCAGGTGCCCCATGTACAAAGGCTTCGTCCTTGCCCCTTTGACCACATCCTCCACCTCCCATTGTCAAAGTCCTATTCATATGGCTCATATACTATGTCACCTTAGAACAGGGGCTCCCAACTGGTCCAGCCACGGGTCCAGATATCTCCTTAGTTCAAGGTCCATACAGTTTAAAATATTTAGCGTCATACTTATGTTTGGTCATGTCGTCGAGCTAGTTTGCTGTCTCAGTCAAGAAGCTCTGTTACTCACTCTGTAGCAGGAAATGGCGCTTCAGATGAAAAGCTTTGTGCCTGAAATTCACTGTACTTAAAAATAATGTGTGGCTTTTTTTTTTTACAAACTTAACATGTTTGTGAGTCATTTGTGGTTGAGACTAGACCTGCGACCCACTTTTGGATCATGATCCACCAGTTGGGAACCACTGCTTTATAAACTTTTTTTTTTTTTTTTTTTAGATTTTTTTTGGGCATTTTTAAGCCTTTAATCGATAGGACAGATGAGCGTGAGGGGGGGGAGAGAGAAGGGGAGTGACATGCAGCAGGGGGCCACAGGATGGAGTCGAGCCCGGGCCGCTGCGGCAACAGCCTTGTACATGGGGCGCCTGCTCTACCACCAAGCCACAGATGCCCCTGCTTTATAAACATTAATGTAACATCAGCCCCTCTCTCCTGAATCATTGATCCTATGGGATAATTCACAGAACACAATGGATGAGTCTTAAACCACTCCCTACATTTTATCTACTGTCCATTTCTTTCCAGTGTCCCAATTCTGATTGTGAAATTTGCACTCTGGTGTCTTCAAAACACTGCACCTGCCAGTGATAAAGGTAAAGGGCGATCCCTAAGTGTCTGAATTCTTAATTTACTGCTCACTAATGAGTAAAAGCATCTATTATACAGGGAGACGTGAATGAGTGAGTGATTTCAGACACAGCCAATGTTAACTATTTTCACAGGGACTTCTTCTTTTGGCAGGAAGTAGTTCTGATAAAACAGTTCATTAAGGAAAGAGGTGTTGGTTCAATGCTGTGAGCACAAAAACAAAATCCCAGCACATGAAACAGGAACATGGCTACATACCAGCCGGGGTAAGTGAGAAAATGCTTTCTGTCTTTCTTTCTTTATTAAAGGGTGGAACTGACCCTTTAAAAAAAATTTAGAATGAATATCAATGATATGAAATGTCTGGGTTGCAACATGTAGCGATACAATACAGGCCTGGACTCAGAGGGATTATAGAGGATGTTAAAGCAGGGCCGGTCATGCAGCACAAGAACATCTGAGGGCTATAAACTGCAAAGAAATATATTTGAAAATCCCAGTGTTGCTTTTTTATCATGTGATACTCTTATTCCACGTCTTTGGAATCCCTTGTTTAATCTGTGCATCTGCCTAGGATTTAAGTTTGAGACATAAACATACAGAAAGACTTGGAGTTGCCATAAAGTCTGCTGTCGAGATCCTATGCAGCACTCCGCAACAGTATGCGGATGAAACCTATAGCTGCATCTTAATATTACAGCCAAAACTGAAGATCTGTAATCATAAATAATAACTGTCATATCCCTGAATTTCCACCCCATTGTGTGACCACCTGCTGGTACAAACGCCAGGAAGACACGTGAACGTACACGCAGCCTCTCAGACAATGTCTTGCTTGTTTTTTCTTGTGAATATATTAGGAGCGTCTCTCCATCAGTTACCCTGGTGCAGCAACAGTGTGATGCTTGACACCCTTCGCCTGGAAAATTCCCAAACAGCGTGGAAGTCTCCCAGATTTAAAGTATGCATATTCATAAGTCATAATCATGGCTGAGGCTGTGTAAAACTTCATTACATATTCATACACAGGGACTTTTCTTATATACACAAGTTAAACTACTTTATGTAAACTGCACGGTTTGACTGTATACTGAATTAATAGGGATAAGAGGAAGTGAATGGGAGATATCCTGCTGTAGTTCAAGGTCAATGCGCTCTTGAAAAACCGTGTATGTAAAAGGTAAATGCAATTAAAATACTTGAAGTAAAATGACCTGAATGTATTTGAGACAAGAGGCTTGGATTAAACATGTTAACCTTGTCTTTACACTCTATTACTGTGAGCTTAACAAATGCTGTTTGCTCGGCCGATAAGTTGGAGTTTAAGTGACACAATGCTGGCACAGACAGCAGCATTCTGGATCGAACAAAATAGAGACCAAAGATACAATAAACACATGGCTAACAGATAGTACAGAAAGAATAAAGTGACAAAGCCCCGACTGTCATTTAGAAATAGTGGACATCTTGCCAAACGTCTTACTTCGGCTTACAGGGAGTGCGTTTTCTTTTTGAGCTGCTGCCGTTTATTTCTCATCCATCTGTCAGGAGAGAGTTGCAGCATGTCGGCAGTGCACTCACCGCCTTTGTCTTGTAAATTCAACTTCTGACATCCACGAGACTGCAGAGGGTTGTCGCTCGACAGAAATAGACTTCTGTTTTTTTTTTTTTTTTGCCTTTCATCCCCGTTTCCTAACAACAAAGCACCTCTGTATCAAAACCGCAAAGGGTGTACCTTGAAGTAGGAGCCATATATAGAAATCTTGTAAATCAGGCATGAATTAACACTGAGGTGGCTGTTGACTTGGAACATTTCAAACACCCTCAGAAAAATGATGATGTTGGCGATGACAGAGGAAAGGATTTATTATGAAGGAGTCAAGCAAGCCAAGAATGCCCTTTGTTCTAATGGAGCACAGGAACATTGTGGTGGTACCTGGGATGATTTAATGGAAACAAATGCATTTTTCATTATGAGTGTAGCAATTAATGCCCCTGTGAATCTGATATTGCTTTTGAGCCAAAAATGACTCCCCTTCAAACTAAACTCGTATGTATTTTGGAGCAAAAATGAAAAGTTTTTCGAAATCAATATGTAATAGCCTGAGATTTAAAAATACTGTGCCGGTACACTGCACAGTCTGAAACGGGATCAATAGAGAAATGCATCTGGTTCACAGCAGGAGAGATGGAGGGTGGATCAATAATAAGCAAATTTCCAGGAATTGCAAGCGGTATCGACTATTTAATTAGCCATTTCTCTCAAAAGGTGCATCAAAGACTCACGATAAAGAAACGCTAATGGGCCTTTGTGAGAAACTTAGACTACAGCGTGCAGATGAGTGAACGCTTGTTGTAGGACGGAGAAGAGAAGACATGCATGGAACATCAAAGTCATATGTACCAACCTCTAAACTACACCAACTCTCATGGAGCTTTTTATATTCTATATTTATTAATTGCCAACAAATTCCAACTATGAAGTCTATTATACTAATAAGTATTGTCTGTTTAATTAAAGCCTGACAGAGCTTACACCTCTGTGCCACTGACTTTCACGATTGTCAAAAACACACAATTGAACCACATCCTTGCACTGGGGGACATGTTGCTTTATTACAATTAACATGGGCACTGTGGTTTATTTCACACACATACATACACCATACTGGTGCTGTAAATACTCACTAAAGCAGTGATTCCCAACCTCAGGGTCGGGACGGCATCTAGTGATGAATTTAAGACATGATTCAATTTGATTTGATTTGATTTGATTCAATTCAGTTGGATTCAATTCTATTTAATTCAATTCAGTTCAATCCAATCCAATCAATTTATTTCTCTCTTTAAATCACACAGTATGATTCCAGTAAATTCAGTTATCACTTCTGTCAATTTGTATATTTGAAACAGTGTAGTGATAAATAAATAAATACAAAATACATGATTACTGGGTTTGAAAATAAGAAAAAACTAAAACTCATTACCTAAAATTATATTCTGTTTTTAGACTTTTCTCTATCCCTTGCATATTCCATGTAAAATAATGAGTAAGTTTTCCTCTCTGGGCCGTTTATTATTATTCTAATGAACCAGTCTGAGAAGGAAAAATCACTGTATGTTTCTACTTATTAGACATACAATCTGTGACAATGAGCCACAAGGAGAGATTGCTACATATGAAGGCATCACAAGCAAAGAAATTGGTGACCGCTGCACCGAGAGCATCAAATGTGTATTAATCCACCACTGAAAATAATCCCCAACAGATGCACCACTTACCCCAGTCTGAGTAACGTTTGCTACGAATTACAATGCCCAGCTGTTCGGGAAATTACCAGGACTTCAAAAAACATAAACAAAACTATTGGTTCATTTGATATCTTACAAATTTGTGCACCATGAATGACGTTGCATACTTAAAGTAAAGTTATTGTAGGAGCTAAGCCTATTACTTGGCCTGACCTGGCTGACGCGCTTTGCAAGGTTAATGCCACAGCTTCCTTGATTGTGTTGAGTGCGGACAGTAAACTGCAAATTCCAGCTGCCTAACAATCATCATGTTTATTTATACCAAAAAAAACAAGTTGAGTATGTCAGTTCCTTTCTTTTTCAGCCAAACCGAATACACAACTTTCTGCACGTTGTACAATCTGAGCCACAGTGGTCAAATACCTTTTGCCCTTCCAGGATGAAACACCTGACGGCAACAATGTTGTTCCTACCTTTATACACTAAAGCTCCAAATATCCACACAGCACCACCAAATGTACATACATTGTAAATACAGTTAATGTCTGCTGAGTGGAATGACATATTTGGCTCTTAAAGTTATGTACTTAACGTAAAGTTACAGAGATTAGGTTTTGGAAAGTGAAGTTACTGTGGCTAGGTTTCGGAAAAGACACATGGTGAGGACGCATCTTACAATGGTCTCCTGGGAAAAGTCCTGTGTCTTGTTACATATCCACCACCTCCCACCTGCCTCCTTACGGGACTGCTTTCTTCTTTACTCCTATCAGTCCTATCATTGATCACATGATCGCAGTCTTCCCAAATATGTGGGTTACTTATGAAATACTGGCTCATGATCACATGGGAAATGTACTAATTTGGATACAATACTTTTTATGTAAAAACATATGACCAGTGCGCGAGAACAGTCTGATATATGGCATGTTTTTGTAGGATTTATATCTTTAGTAGTAACAAACGAGTCTGAAAGCTACAGTCAGGGTAATTGTTCAGAGTTGAACACCTTTTGGTCTTTTAATGGGATTTGTTGTCTTCACTTTACTCTGCAGTTTGTTGGAAGACGTGATTCTGTCCCTGAGGGCAACTTTTGCTACCAATGTGATCGCATTTGAAGCCCAGACATGAGTGGGCGTAATTGCTCATTGAATGTTGATATTACAAACTGGCACATAGAAGAATACTACACCCGCAAAATGATCATTCGTATATTAATTGCTCATCTCGTGTTATGCTGAAAACTGTTTTTCTTGCATGCTTTCATGGTAAACAAAGAATTCAAAAACGGAGAAAATGATGAATTGAAGTCAGATGATCTGAGTCCAAATCAAAGTGCTGAGCATACGACTTGAGAAATGAGACTTGGATCATGACCGCAGAAGTTGTGTGAGAGATTGTAAATGGATGTTTTGATATAGTTTTGCTGTTGTTTAACATGGACCCCTTTTACTCCAAGTCATCTAGAGTTTCCTCCATTTTTGGATTCTTCGTTCACAGTTGAGACATGTGAGAAAAACTATGTTGTAAATTCAGTGTGACACGGGATGACTAATTGATATACAAATGATCTTTTTGTGGGTGAAATGTTCCTTTAACAACCGAAATGCATTGAAATGATCTAAAGAATCTGCAACCATCAATTATAAAGTACATTTCACATCAGAGTTTTCCTACAGTAAATATCAGACATTTTAGTTTGCTCATTTTTCTCCTTGTTAAGACAGTCACCAAGACTTTGACTGCAGTGGCTCGCTCCTCTTGGCGAGGTGAATATTTACTCAGAGGGGCATTAATATAGAACATACACAGAGCGATGATAATAAGCATCTGTGCACAAAGGTCTGTAGATACACCTTTACTGGATAGCCTGCAACAAACACGAAAACAAAACAGATGAATCATGAAAAACAAACAAAAGAAAAAAAACAAGAGGAAAAAAATCTGATGGATGCCTTTGTGAGAAAACATAGGAAAAACAAAAAAAAACTGCTTACACACCGAGGCTGAGTGACGCTTATGGGCATTCGAGTTTTTCTTGTGATGACTCCTCTCATGATTTATGTAGGTAGAGGCGTCTCCTCTGACCTTGAGAGACGCTTCACTTTGTGCTGATGTTCGGGTTAACTGGGGATTGTGGGAATTGGAGGTCCCTCTGAGGGATCTTTGTTTCTTGACCTCACGCAGGTTTTCGGTGTGTGCTGCTATCATGATCAATATCCACCTCAGTTCATGTGGGTTTTTCAAAGATATAAAGGTACTGATGATAGATTGCGGTTTTGATATTGCTTTGATCCCACCTTGCCTGGAAAATACATTTTTGATATTTCGCCAGCCTGCAGAACACAACTTTGCTTCAGAATATGAAACTAAAATGTAAAATTAGCTGGAAACTAGCATGGTATTTAAAAACCTTTTCTTTTTCATTTGCACAAAGGTCTCTGGGAGTACAGAAATGAAAAATATTTCTCTTGTCTCCTTTCTCTATGTATTAATTATAATTTAACCCTAATGGACAGTCTTTTCCCCGTCATCCGACATCTCCTTTCTGTCATTTCAAAGATTAACGATGATCAACTGAATCGTCTCTCGTAAATTCTCATCAGCACCCTGAGGGGAATGTTCAAAGCTACTAAATCAGTGTATTCATCCAAAGATTTTAAATATTCAGATGAGTCCCTGAGGCTTCGATGCAATAAAAGCTTATTTACCGGGGCATGGGAAACACACCTTGCATCTTAATAGACTGACAGAGTGAGAAGATGAATAGCGTGGTTACATCTGTATCATGTTCACGGTAGATCAATCTGTCACTCTGCTGCGGTTGGTTATTCAATATTGTCCTTGGCCTTAAACTCGACCAAGTGAGATTTATGCTGTCAGTGCGAGCTTGGGGAGGAACAGACAAAATCAAGACTGTGGAGGCTTTTGATTCCCTTGATTTGAATTCATCACTTCACTGATGGAATTTGCATCAAGGTATTTTTGTGCGATTTTTTTTCTCTCTCCAGAAGTCATTCATGAGAAATTCTATAATTTTTGAGCACAACACACAACCGAATCCTGTGCAATCACTTTGTTCACTGTCATCAGTGGTGTTGACAGTTCAGTAAATCTGCAAAAAGAATAATTAACATGAAAACCTTTGAAAAAAAAAAAATCACTGCTTGTGGCAACAAGGAAAACAATTTCCTCAGAGAGTGAACATGAAACAGAAAACAAAGATGAAGTCACACATTCAGTTGCTTCAATTTTCAGTGTCTGCTGAAAATTTCCATCACAGTCTTGAGTATGTACTGGCATGTTTACTTATCTTCAAAATTAACCATGCGTAATTTGGAGGAAAGTGTAAAAAGCAGGATACATTTATCCCCTGCAGATCAGATTCCTGTAGCAATAACAATCTTCTAGTCCTGACAAGTGAAATGTTTGTAAATGTCTCCCTTGTTCCACCTGTAATGGCACATGATTAAATGCTGAGAAGGTCTAATCATCTCCAGGGCTTGTGTTGTGTTAAACGCACCGGCAAGGTTAAACGTTGCCTGAGTCACATTCCACTGCTTGTTCAAAGATACAGGGCTTTTATTTCTTAGAAAAATATACTGAGAAGCGTTTCATCAGCTAATACCAAACAGTGAGCGACAAGTCAAGACCCCTGAAAACTCCCAGGCTAAAATTCACATAGTCATTAGTGGTAATAACCCACAGAAAATGACAGTGAGCAATAAATTCCTTCTAAAACTCAGATTGCAGATCTACTTCCTGTGTCAACTTACCAATCTTATCAAAGTTGTCCACCCACCATGAACTGTATAAAATAAATAATGGACATAGCAATCAGGAGGTCATCTGTTGCTTTGTGGACTCCTGTTTTGAAGCCTCAAATTTGGCTGTTCGGCCGTCTCCATCTTTGTTTTTTAGAGCCAAGAATGACCATATGTGGGCATGAAGCTGGAGAAGTGAGGGGTGGATCTGACTGAGAAGCCGACGGCACAATCACTCAAAGCAGCCCACCCTTAATTATGCGCCACTTTAAGCCTTCATGAAATATAAACGGGTGAGTTATATAAATATTCACCTCCCCTACAGCTGTCATGAAAGTTGAAATTAGCTATAGAGACCAAAAATGTTTTTTGTACCAGGCTGTAAACATGTTTATTTCTGCTGTAAAGTTTAAAGGCATTTTAACATGAGTGTCTGTGGGGATTGTCTCGCTCTGGAGCCAGCCCCAAGTGGCCATTAGAGGAACTGCAGTTTTTGGCACTTCTGTGTTGGCTGCAGTTTTCAGGCCCAAATGTTCTGTGTTGTCGTTGCTGTTGTTTTTGTTATTATGGGTAGTGCTTACCTAGGCGCCCAACCCGACCCCAGTCTGACACAGTTTGTAACCTGACATAGTTATTGTTATGGACAGTGTGTAACACGCTGCTCGCACAGCAGCGCAGCACAGCACTGAGCACACACTCAATTGGAGCGGAGTCTGTGTTGCGTTCAGTCTTTGTCAGGTAAATAACAAATTCCAGCACTTGACTTGGCCATAGCACAACACAGCAGCATGTGAAGTGGTCCGAACCCTGATCAGAAGAACACACTTGCAGCCAAAACCTCACCCCTCTGGCCTTCCTTGCCGCCCCCCCCCCCACACGTTGTGACAAAGTGCAGCCCTGGGCAAACGCCCATTCGGCCCATATCAGGATCTGCTACTGCTTCTGACCACGCTTTTACATCACATTTTATTACACTACAGGTCACATTCACTGATTCATTCACCCATTCGCACACACTGGTGGCCGAGGCTATCATACATGGTGTCACTTGCTACTCAGTAACCATTCACATGTTCTCACACATTGATGGAACCACTGGGAGCAATTCAGGGTTCAGTATCTTGCCCAAGGATATTTTGACAGGCGGACTGGAGGAGCCGGGGATCGAACTACCGATCTTCTGATCAGCGGATGGCCTGCTCTACCTCTAATGGATTTACTATTAGTATTATTGATTAACATAATATAAATTTTATTTTAATCATATCTCTCCAGATCTCTGCAAACTCATGTTCCTTGGTCTATATATTCAGTTTACATACAAAATAAAATAAAAAAACCCGTTGGGACTTCGTTATCACAATGACGCCACAAGAGACAATTGCAGCCACACAAATACCATTCTACCAAAACAGCACTTGTATGCAGGTTTTAAGTGATAGACTGCTTTCCCATTGCTAGTAGACCAGAGCAGTGTGCATAGATCTGCAGACAGTAGATAAGTGTGCCTTTCTTTTCTTTTTTACTGGTGTGTGGCGTTCAACATCACAGATGGGCTCAAAAACAGGTTAGTTAACAGAAGAAAGCAGCACTGAGGCCAGTGACAATGTTTCGGTGATTACCCCTTATTTTTTATATCTTTTACTCTCTCTTGTAAATTGGTGCAGACTAAAGTAGGATCGATATGCAAGTGTTGCTTAGATGGAGACGGACAGTAATATGCGGCAACTTGTCATTACATCGTGCCAGCAAAGGGTCAAAAATTAGCGCCTCCACCAGGGGTTTCCAATTCCAATTTCATCACTGCCGATTGAAACCGATTGAGACCTGGAACCGATAAAAACCTGTGACTACTGCAGAGTCATTTGGTCAGTGCTTGTTGGGTCAAGTGCAAAACTAATGAAGTTTCCAATAAACAGACAATAAACTATCCAGAGAGAGTAAAGGCTCTTTCAAAGATCAATCAAGAAATTAAATTCCCTGCCAGAACATCCACTTCAACTGATAGAAAAGCTCTTGTAATATAGGCAGCAGCCATTATGCAATGCCATTTTGATTATGCATCCATAAGAGTGTTAGAAGAAGCTACAGACCTCTCAAAACAAACTAGATGGGCTGAGTCTTAAACTCCACGCTCAAGCACCACTGATACATATACATAAAAATGCTAGCTTGTACACTGGGAATGTGTACAGAAAGACAATAAAATAGAGTCGCAGAAAACAGATCATACCTAGTTCTTCATTTAGGCCACTGGGTGAGACATTTTAAGATAGAAGATATATCTGTCTTCACACTTGAGTAAGCTTTGATCCACATTTCCACCATGATGATTAGGGAATACCACAGAATGCCTGATTCGTAATACAATGATTGACTTTACATCTGTAAAGCGTCTTGCAACAACTGATTTTGGAAGAGTACTGCGGATAGCACTTTTATGTCATTATGTTTATGTCATTATTCTATAGTCATTACAATGTGCAATTAACATTTATTTCATAACGATTCATTAAAGCAAAAAACTCTGTTGCCAATTTAATCACGCATTTATTAGTGAATATTGAGACTGGAAAAAATAATCTGGCATATATATATATGTCATCATCCCTCCAAAATGTATTAAAGATTTCATAAAAAATAGTTTTAAAGGATTATTAGTAAAAATGAGGGAGTGGGAGAAATCGATTCTTAGATGCATTTAAATTCAGATGCGGATGATCTGGCATTGATTCACAAATGTCAATAATCGATTATCTAAATGTCTATTAATAATGTGATGCTGAAGGAACTAAACACGCAGAACTCAACTGCAAGGTCAGTGTAACACCTGCAGAGTGTCCAGCACAGACACGCTAGACTTAAGTCCTAATTCATCTTCACATAAAGCAGCAGTTGCAAAGATTTTTTTTAATCTAATGTCTATTTGAATACATTTGCAAGGCAAACGTGAAGTATATTGTGAATACTTACACCATAACCCAAAGACTAGCGTTAACGGGGCCGAGCAGGGATATAAACGGGCTGACCAACACATGCCGCGGCATTAACCAACTTAAAACACCTCTGTGGTGAAGAAAATAACTCAGAAAATGCTCTGTTTCACCTCAAAAATATAACGTAAATAACGTCACAGTAGAGCCGCGGAGCACTCTGCCTCCCGCTCATGTTATTCTTCTATACACAGGAGACTGTAAGGTGCTTTAAAATTCATCCATTCATTAAGGCAGTTGAGTTTTTCAAATAAAAAGGCTGTGGACCATTTATTATTCAACAAAACATGAATTGCATACTATTTCCAGGGAACTGTTACAGTATGAAAACACTGGATCTTATGCAGGCATGTATTCACCCCATATACTGTATATATGTATATGTATATATATATATGTATATCCCACAATGGATAAGTGTGAGCTACTGTAGATGGATACAATCAAACTGGCATCTCCTGGTTCAAAAGCGAGGGTATAGAGGTAAGCTGATGCATCAATAATCATCTTAACACCAAATTATACTTGAATCAAATCGTGAGGTGCCGAGAGATTCCCACCCCTGGTAAAAATGCAGCAACGTGTTTTGATTCTAGTAGGGATTACTGAGAGTGAAACAACATGAAAAAGTCTCAGAAACGCACCTGGCAAAGTTGTTTTTCCTACAAAACTAATGCTGATGGTCAAGGCTCTCACTACGGAAGTAAAACACATATGGTGACAAATGACAGTTACACAGAACAATCTTATAATCAGCAATGACAGAAGGCAGACCTCCCACTGGTACTCTTTGAATTCTGAAACTGGGAAATGTAAAGACAGCCTTTACATAAATCTGGGCTTTCTCTGCAGAAGAAAGATGCCAATACTTTTAAAAATGAGTGCTACATGACCAGAAAAAAACAAAGAAAAGGGCTGTGGCATTCACTTTTGCTCGAGAGGTAGGAAACTTACTTGCTTGATAGTAGAAAACAGGTGTTGCACACTCTGGCTCCATCTGCATTTCTTTTATTTAGATGACGTTTTGGCCTTTGGGCCCTCTTCAAGATCAACAAGCACACTGAGACACAGGTACGCTGATGACATATGGGCCACACCTTTGTTACACACCTGATGATAATTAGGTGATCATGCTGCACCACTGGGGTGAGCAAATCTTAGTTGAAAGCTGAAAGTAGTTACATAATCATGCCCCAGTATTCGGCTGAGCAAAGAAACAATTTTGAGGCCCTCAATAAATCAATACCTTTAAGCCGAAACGTTGTCAGGAGCCAATCACGTCATCAAAACAAATTAAAACTTACAACAACCAGAATGCACTTCACTGCACAGGACCATTAAACCTTCTTGCCGGTAGTTGACGTAATGGGAGCTTGGTAGTTCTGACACAGAAAAACAATATTGCAGCCAGCTGGTAACATTTTCATATTTGATCAACACTGCTTAGTTTTACTGTTTGCTCCTCTGTCTACAGAATACAGGAAACAGTATGGCGCCCACTTCCTGTTCACATATTCTCATAACACAGCCAAACAGTGCACCAAAATACAAAAATACATTTCTAGGTGTCGTAAGCCACACATAAATTATATCAAAGCCAACATTTCAAAGTCACCTGTCACCTTATACTGTTCTTTTATTCTGCCATACATTACTTATTGTTTGGAAATGTGGGGAAATACATATAAAACAAATCCAATTTTCATACATCAAAAGAGAGCGATAAGAATTGTGAATGTAGCCTCATACAGAGAACCAACCAACTCATTATTTATTAAACTAAAGAATCTTAAATTTGAAGATTTGGTCAGCTCAAATTATGTACAGAGCAAAAATACGTTATTACCTGAAAGTATCCAAAAGTTGGTGCAAAAGAGACAAAGTCAACACACTTGTAGAGGTGTTTTTATGTTCAAAAAACCATTGGTGAGGACCAACGCCAAACTACATTGTATCTCACTTTAAGGAGTTTATGGAACAGCTGTAGTGAGGAACTGAAGACCTGTAGAACAGAAAGTAGGTTTAAAAATCACGTATTGATCAAATATGAAAACGGTTGATCAGACTGTAATACTGACGTAGATGAACGGGTCCATGTCATTGGTTCGACAGCCCATTGGTCCGACATCCCATTAGTCCGACTGTCGGTGCTGAACGGCTCCCGGCGGGTGTATTTCTACCTTGACGGTGCGCCGCGACCGGCTCTGGGTCAGCTGGGAAAGGCTTGAGGCAAAGCAGGCTCACAGCTTATGTGTTTGCCACTTTCTTTTTCATTTTAACCCACACCATGATCTTTTCCAAGTGGTTTTGTGCCTAAACCTAACCAGACCTTAACCACAGGGCGTCATGATGATTTCGGAACAACGGGACTTTGGAACAATGGGTTTAATATGGTCGGAACAATGGGCTGTCGGACCAATGGGCAGTTCCCAGATGAACAGTGTACAGGAATTTAAAGTGTGTAAGTTGCCTTTTTTGTTGCTATTTTGCCTTGTTTGCCTGTTTTAGTTTGTTTCGTTGTTGATTGCTAAATATGATGTGCCGTTAAAAGGGTAGGTGTTAGAAGCTGTAGCTTCAGCCTACACCTTTTATTCGGACTGCGGAAGTGTCTAAGCTTTGTTAAATTACTTTATTGTAGTAATATTAAAGTATCTGCCATTTTCTGTGAGAGGCTGTGATGTTATTTACATGAATTTATAGATTAATACATGATTTTCTTATTTCTATTTGCAGACCGAAATAAATTGTAATTCTAATTCTAGAATTTTGGTTTATATTTGATCTATGCTGCCTAGTTTTACAGCTTGATCTGAGTTTGGTCTGGGTTTGAGATAGAGAGAGGGGTACTCTTTGTGTCCTAGTGTGGAAGTACAATCTGTAGTTCGAGCAACAGCCCTAGAGCCAGTGAAAATCCTCTGAGATCTGGGCACTGGTACAATTTATTTACACATACTGCCCACATTGTGACGACACAAAGCTGGTTGAAAATCAGCAAGGTGTCCCTTTAAAGCATGACAGAGCCTGATCATATGACACACTAGTGTTGCAGTGATGCTGTCACGGGATGAAAACACTAAACTATCAGTCAAAACTTATCTTAAATATCTACAGCTTGAATATCTAAATCTAAATTCAGCTTGACTGGGATGTGTTTCATTTACGTCTGTGCCTGGGCTAATGGAGCTTGTTCAGGCAGGACCATAAAGTAATTTGTGTCTTCCCTGTGAACCAATCATCACCTGATCAGCACCATCCCCACAGCCATTCACATAACAAACTACCCTGTGAGCATAACTATGTACATCTGTTCTTGCTGCAGTGGCTGAAGCTCCACTGGAACATCAGCACACCAGCTTTCACCAACATGTTTGATTGCAGCCGTTTAATTAACCAGACTGGTTAACCTTTTGCCTTGAGTTACATTTAAGATACACCAGGAATTTAAACGTATATGTCTGCCGTAGAGCACCTCATCACGTGCACATAAACAGCACTGTGACTCCTGTTTGCCCTGCTCCCCTTGAGGGTTTTGTTTCGCTCCGAACTGAGCCACGACTGCAAATTCAGCTGCGATGACTTTATGACGAGAATGTTTCTGACTGAAGTGAAGTTAAAATAACTAAAATTACAGTGCGGTCATCCACTCGTACTGGCCTCTGAGCATCAGACAGCAGATGCTGCCGGATGACACAAAGTGGTGAAAGCTCCCTAGTTAATGAGGTCTCAGAGGGTTCATAACCCCCCTAACTGCTTCTTTCCGTGTCTTTCTCTCAGTGTTGTTTTTTTCCTTCACACACATACAGCACACATACACTTGCAACCCACGCAGTTTTTTTTTCATATGGGCTGGTGATGGCCGCAGGCAGGAGAGTTCATGCAGCAGGTCATGTTGCGGGTCAGAGGTGGCTGCAGGATGAGCAGGCATCTTGGGAAAGCTTATTGCTCATTGAATTCTTATTTTAAATTGCAGGGGACAACAGGTCACAAGCACCCACCGCCTTCTGCTAAACTGCTGATTGGCTCTCGATCATGCTATTTACCCCTGCCTTGCCTCTCCCCCTGTAGTAGTAGGTGAGCAGTGACTCTCCTTCCATTCGCATGTATTGATATCTTCATCACGTTAAATAATTCCCTCTCTGGGAGCCTGTTTTCAATTCAGCAAATCTAACATCATCAAGCTGTAGCTGGTGTGGTTCAAAGGGGAGCCATTCCAGCAAGACAGCCCCTGGGTTCTGTTATTTCCCAGCCAGAAGTGAACACGCACAAAAAAAGTGCGGCAATATATTTTGAATATAATTACAGCCTGTGTGTTATAAAGTCTGGACCCTCAAATTCCCAGATTAGTTATTGAAATAAAATGAAAAGAGCTCTAATTGACTGGCTTCTAGTGATTAAAGGAGACAAATAATTGCCCAACCCTGAGCCACAACTGAAAAAAGCGGGATCTTCAATGCTCTCACATTCCCCTCGGTACGGCCGAGGCCATCCCGTGTTCACTTCAAATGAGCGGTAGACATCGCTATATTTGTCAAGCAAATGAGCATTTTAGATTTACAGAGCCGTAATGTGACATAATCAAGTTATAATTTATCAATTAGAATAATTAGGCGGCAGATCCAATTTAATTAAAGTGTTGAAAAGGCTCAGAGGAAGCCAGCCACACATAAATGAGCCTGTGTGGAGGGTTTTTTTTTTCTGCTCTGGTTGTGGTTTCAGATGCTCGAGTGAGTTTACTGTCATTCTCATTCACTCTCCATCTAATTGATTTAGGATCTCAGTTCGAAGGGATGGGGCACATAGTTCCTTTAATCGCTCCTTTGTATAGATGAGAACGGGAAAAAAGGACAGATCTTTAAAAAAAAAAGTAAAATGTAATGCCTTGTGGCATTATGACTTAGAGTTTGGCTGTGCGTCAGTGGACACTAATGAATTGGCACTGTCAGCAGTGTGAACTCTAGACCCGGCAGTGGGGATGTGCTTAGTGGTCGTGCTGAAGCATGTCAGCAGGCGAGGCCCAGTGAGCTTGTAAGACAGAAATGAGAGAATGAGCGAGGGGAGGAGGCACGCAGGGAGAGAGGGAGTGAAAACCGCCGACAGCAAAGGCCTCATCAGCCGTGTTTGATAAAATCAGCTGGCTCTACTCCTGGTCTTAAGGATGTAGGATTGCTCTCCACCTGCCCAAGTTATCACTGTGTCACACACTCACACCAGAGATTACCTTTCATAATTTGGTGTTGGATCAGGCGCGAAAAATGCTCTCTCACACAGTCATTCAAAGCGAAGGGAGGATTTATTTTCTCTCTTTAAATCACCCCTCCTGTCCCCTCTCTCCTCCTGTGTCCCTCGTCTCTTTCCTGCCTCCCCTCATCTCCTCCTCTCTCTTCATTCAACCACTCCCACTACTTCCTTCCTCCTTCCTTTGTCCTTTTTGCCTCATAGGGCAAACGGCTCACGAAAGCAACTTGACGCCTCCCACAATGACAAACGGTCATTTAAAAAGGCCAACCTGTCAGGCAAGACCGCACGGCAGAAGGCATCGCAGAGACAGATGAAGGGAAAATATACTCAAGGTAAAGGAGACAAACGATCAGGGTGAGTTGAACAGGAAGGGATGGAGATGAAGCGGCAGGAGATGAAGACTCCTCGGAGGAAAGAGACTGAAGGTTCCTGACTCCCTGTCCCATTGTGAGGCAGCCTCACTATATTCCCAGTCAGTTCATTTTAATCTATGCGTGCTGCTGACTTCATATCAGCGAGCCTGCATGCATCCACTTTAGATTTGAAAAGTTTCAAGATGAGCGTGCCAGTCCTCTGTGAATTTGCTGGAATGTCACTATAAATAATCATTTCCAAGTGTTCATCTGCGCCCGTAAATAAACAAATTAATAATTCAGTTTGTAAGTCAATCCATCATCCATCCGTCCAACCACATGATCACATGATCCCCAACAGACCACAAAATCCAGAGATGTGAAATGTAGAATATCACCAATCACAGTGATGTATTTTACCTGTCAGTGACACAGACAGGAGAATATATTTTGCGATATAATCTTTACTGAATCAGAGCTGAACAGTCGAGTTAATTGAGTGCGTCTGTAATAAACTGGTACTGTTATGATGCTTGATTGTTATAGACCGTTTCACTGGAATCACATTGTTAGGCAACAGCTTGGGTCCATGTTCCTGTCAGCTGGTGTCAGTCATGAACACTGCAAAACCTTCCGACAGGAAATACAAAGAGACCCATCTAGAATGTTGATGTTATCAAGTTCGTAATGGTCTATAAAAGTACAGGGTTTCATCCAGATGAGCTTTATGATGGTCATTTTGAGAATTCATCAGCAGTCAGGTAAAAGTAATCTGAAAATCTGCAGGGAAGTCGAACATTAGTTGCGGTTGCAGCCGTGCCAACAGTACAAGGAGCAAAAATGGAAGTGTATCTTTATAAATTGATGGTCACAAAAAAATAAAGTAATCTCTTTTTGTCATTACAGTCAGGCGTGATATCTTTGATAGGATATCTTTGAGTTAAGAAAAATATTAGGTTACTAAACAGCTTTCTTTGACACAGTTTTGCTAGCTTACCCAGCAAGTGACAAGATAACCTCATGCAAGCTGATGAGAACGCGCATCAGGCACACAACACTTACACAGGATGTGAGCAACTACTACTGGCACAGTTACACAGCAGTTTAACTGACAAGCTGTGTCCAAAATCGCACTCAGGCCCACTGTCAAGGGGGGTCAAAGGGCACAGATGACCTTGGCCCAAGGTCCACGTGGGGGGGGGGTCAGGTACAGTGATTGACTTACTGACTTAAATCACTGACAATACAAGCTATAAATATTTACATGATAAATGAATGTGATTTTATAATTAAAACACATTTCAGCGTGTTATCCGATGCTACTCTAACAACTGGGTATGAAAAGTGAGAGTTGACAGCCATATACTCTTCACACTATTTCAGTTCTGCGCACAATTTGACCAATATTTAATGAAAGTAGCTGTCACGATTGAATGAACAGGCCTAAATGAAGAAAAAAAAAATGATTTACTCCTGATTTGATTGCATGACTTAATGCCTTACAGTAATTTCCTCAATCAATGTTTGATGTTATTTTCCTCTAATCATTCATTGGAGGGTCTTGTTCGGCCCGGGACACTTATGTGACTACCTCTGTATCTATTTATGTATATCATAGGATGTATAAAAATGTATAGGGACCCCCCATGGGTGTGGATGAGGGGCCCACTTTTAAAAATGTTGTCCCCTGCCCATATTTCCTAACGGCTGGCCTGCATGCACTACATACCCAATATATGTACTATGTGTACTATCAACATTCATTCTGTTACCACTTATCCTGGTTCAGGGTTGCAGTCCCAGCTGACGTTGGGCGAGAGGCGGGGTACACCCTGGACAGGTCTACCACAGGGCTGACACATAGAGACAGACAAACATTTACACAGTTTAGAGTCACCTATCTAGAGCTAGACTAACCTATAGCATGTCTTTGGACTGTGGGTGGAGGCCAGACAATCCAGAGAAAACCCACACTGACACAGGGAGAGCATGCAAACTCGACAGAGGGGCCCCAGTCGACTGGCGGGTTCGAATTTTATATGTAGCACATTTGCAGTCATCACAAATTATCACAAATACATACTGAGTCAAAGATGCATCCACATGAGGTGAAAGTGTTTTAACTTGACAATTTTTTGTTGTACTCAGGCTAAGCTGAAGCTTTAGGAATCTGCTTCACAAAGATGGAGATGAGAGGAAACAAGAGAAACACTAAAGGGAAATAATACAAAGAACTGGGGCCATATGTATAAACGATGTGTACGCACAAAAAACTATGTGTACGCCTTTTTCCGCACATAAACTTGTATTTATGAAGGTAGAATGTGCACCCAGATATACACATGGTTGTACCTGAGATAGCTGTGGGTGATATGATGAGGGGATTACATATTAGTTGAGAGATGGAAAACGTTGTTTTTAGGTTGTTTGCCATCTTCACAGATTGTATTATTTCTGCAGCTTACACAGCTTTCTGTAAAATGTCAATCAAAGGCACATTTATAAACCTGACCTTAAATTATTTATGAGGGATAAATGTCACTATTATTTTTATTCACCTCCCTGTAAGGGATTGTTTAATTTCATCCTGTGGAGCAAAGTCAATTTCCACATCAGCGCTATGAATAAATCATTGATCACCCTTGTGACGTTTAATAATAATGATGATTGACATTTTACCAAGATGATGGTTTGGAGAAATGTGCGGAGATAGCGTGCATAATAACGGCTGCTCTGACACCGTTGGAGAACCTACCTGATGCCACATGTGGTGACACTGCTCTGCCGGCTAACTCTGGCACTTTCACAGAAATGTTGATTAATGTACGTTGTCCTTATAAATAAATAAATCTAAATCTAAAAGCCTGAGCTGCCACACAATCACACACCGACCGTAAACACGATTTGGTTGCTAGCTAGCTTACAGGTTGTTTGAGGTGAATACACAGGCAGCAACAGAAAGTTCAACAGGGAAAATCTGCTTTTCTTTCTGTCTTAATACACCTTCAAATGGCTGTGTGTTGCTAATACTGCATTCTAAGTAATTTATTGTCGGGCTAACTGATATTTTACTCTTCTTACTTTTACTTTTGTGGCCTCTATCCAAACGTTTACTTGATTAATCATCGTGTGCTTCAGTTAAAAACTTCACAGGCCACTTCTTTATCTTCAGTCTTTTATGGAGGTGTGTTTAACTCACTGCGTAGCTGTTAGTTTGCAGGAAATTACCGTAGTTCACCATTTTGTACAAACAGGAAATGAAACAGGACGTGTACAGACGGACGCCAATCAAACTGCTATTTTAAAAAGCTACTGCCAATTAAAGCGAACAAAGAAAAGGATGTTTCCTCAGATGTAATACTTAAGTTTTGCCTTTCAGACATGTTCCAGGAGCTGTCTCGCCACTTTCAACAATGTGTTGTATTTTTTCCAGCTGTGAGCAGCTCCTCTGTTTCCTTTGTGCGGTGTGGTGTGGGACAATAGTGTCCATCAATAGCACGCTCAAAAATCAAGCTCATTTAGAACGGCCATCTGTGAGTTCACTTAATTTGCCCACATTGTACAACAGTTAGTATCTGGTATAGATCTGGGACACAGCTACAGAGTGAAGATGGTCCTATTTGGGAGACGTGCAGCCCATTATGTCATTTGGAGACATATTTTTCTTTACAGAGGCTTGAAATTTGTATAGTGGTTGTTGTTTGGGATAAGATCAAAATAAGATGGCAGGTGCATCTATGTAAACAACTGCTTAATGTCGATGTTCGAACCTTTTCCAAAGAGATGTTGAGATTATTCTCTCACTCCTACCAGCAGCTGAATTTCTCCTGGCAGCAGGCTACATAAGAAAAAGAAACAAAAACAAACTTTCCATCCTTAAATATGCTTTCTCTTTTTTTACTTGAAATTGACACCATTATTCTCCTTGAAAACTTTCAAGGTTTTTTCTTAACTGCAAATTCCTATCTCAACTTTGGAGCTGCGGTAACAGCCAGCTATAGTGGAGGGAGGAGACCTTCACATTGCACCCAAGTCACACAATGCATGTGGGGCTTTGCCATATGAATTCAATTTTCATTACCCCCCGTAATAAATGCGGTGTGAATCCTGGGAGGCCATGGCAGCAAAAAATAAATCTGATACATGAATAAACGATGTCCCCGGGGAAGGCAGGCTCCTCCTTTGTGAGGAAGATTGACTCCTCCAAGATGGGACACATCAGCCACAAGGAACGGAAACAGAAATAGAAACTGCCGACAGAAAGGCGCTTGCTCACAGACTTTCTGTTCAGCCCCCCAACCAATCTCAAAGCTGTATATAATAATAATACATATTCTATGCAGTGTGACTGCAAGCCATCAAATTCTCCCAGAGGTCAGCACTTTTGTAATTTCCACACTATGAGAATGTAATTAAACTTTGACGCAGAAACTTAGTCACTGCACTGCACTTGTCACTTCATCCTCCGTGTCTTCAGTCTAGTCAAATCATTGCTGTGATGCGTGTGTGGGATGATGTTGGTGTTTACACATTTCTGACTTTGTCAGGTTCCTAGAGAGTGGATGATGTGCTGCTGAATTATATTTTCATCCCACTTCTGTTGCAACACTTTGCGACTGCAATACTACTCGTGCTTTTGAGGTGTGTTTGTGCACTCCAGCAGCCCCAGAAAACAAAAACACATCTTTATTTGCCTGTATTTTTTCCTTAGCTTTTTTCTTATTGACAGACGAGCAGTGTTTTTATGTTTACGTTGGCAACAGCGACTGTTATTCTACCATTGTCACAGGTGGTGGTTTGACGTAGGCTGCCAGGTGGACATATATTTATATGTTGTCAAGAGCTGCCAAGACATGATTTCCTGCCTCCTGATTAGACCTGGTGGACAGTAAACTAGATCTATCAGGTATCTCTGATGTGGGATGCTGTCCTCATAATGCTGCCTAGCAACAACATAGGTCATGAACATAAGTGTTATGTTACTACCTCACAGTGCGTGTCATACTTCTACCTGTAACATATCTAGGAAAAGATACAGAACTACGGCTGAAACTGTCATGGTAGATATTGCTAGATTGCTATATAACTTATGGTGAAGTCAGGTAATGGGGACACTCTTTGGTTAGTCTCGCCACCAGACAATCAGAGATCTCTGCCTTCTGATAGTCTGGGGACACTCCTTTCTAAAGTGTGTTTAACACACCGGCGAAAACGGCCGGCAACAAAGCAACGCCTCTTGCATTTTTGAAAAGGACACGCCTACTCGGAAATGTGCGCTCCCCCTTTTCTCGTCCACAA